>NC_067401.1:252264572-252472072 GCF_016432865.1 Antechinus flavipes
CAGTTTCTGCCCAAAGTCTATTGGGATTGCATTGGATCACTGAACCAGTGAGAAGAACCAAGTTTTTCATAGTTCTTTATCACATAATCTTGCTGTTATTGTGTACAATGTATTCCTATTTGTTTCTCTCAGTATTGGTTCATGTAAATCCTTCCAGACCTTTCTAAAATCAGCTTGTTCCTCATTTTTTATATAACAATAATATTCCATTACCTTCATTTACCACAATTTGTTCAGCAAATCCCTAATTGATGGGCTTCTACAGGACATTCATTTTCTTCTACTGTGTACCATGAAAAAGGCATTGCTACCTTCTAGTGGAGATCAGCATAGGAGGCAAGGATAGTGATTTTAAAAAAAGATATGGAGAGGGTTATTGATATTGATGGTGATGATAATCGTAATAATAAAAATATTTAATGACTTTGGATTTTTCAGAATACTGATAATATCAAAAAAGTATTAATTACTTTTGTGTCAAGAAACGTAACTATCATTGATGTGAATCCTGAAATCAGCTTTTTCTCTCCTTTTTTCAGGAAATGCTAAAATGCTTATCCTTGAAACTTAGTTTCCCAAATTGTCTTAATTACCATAGTTAAGACAACCAGTTTGTGTGCTCAGATGGCCTTGATTAGGATCATTAAGAGACTTATAATGGAAAAACAGACTTACTCAGGCTACCTTTGTTAGTATCTTCAAGGTAGTCTCAACATCTCAATATACATCCATTTTTCTGCCTTTATTTTCTCCCCACCCATGAAAAACCCCAAGTTATTGCATGCCATCAATACCATCTCCCAGCATTATTCATTAAGCAGAGAGCAATTTAAGTCATGATTAGACACAGGTTTGACACTAATAACCATGTGATGAGTCTATTTGATTATACAAGAATCAGAACAGTTATACTATGCTCTAAGAGCTAGTTATACTAGCTCAATAGATAAAGGTATACACACACACACACACACATATACACACATATAATTGCTATGAAATTTTAAAAAATTATATATTTGTACATGATCTATAATTAGTAATATTATTCAGTGATTTTATTATAATATAAGCAATGACAAGTAAAAGCATCAAATAAGTGCAATTAAACCTAAGAAACCTTTACAATCTTAAATATTGGATTTTATCTGATAAATTCTCTTTTTCTCTTCAGTATAATTCTTTGAGATAAATTTCATATATTTACTTTTATTTATTACATTTTTAAAGCATATTGACTGTATTGCAAACATCATGAAACATCATGAAGCCTACTCTACTAACATTTTAAATAGTTCACCACTATTACTGCTGAATGAATGATGGTTTGGAAGGTAGTTCTCAATATCAGTCAAAATGACATATATAATTCTCTTTATAAAACTTGAAACATTACTTAAGTGTCAGTTATCAGCATTATCTTCATCATCATTAGAATATTAGGAATTGGTCCTGTGATTTCACTGATATGAGAAACTCTAAGTGAGGAATGTCCATGCTCTTTTCTTCTACCCAATGAGTCATCTTTGGCAACAAAGATTTGAAGAAAAAGAGTAAGGGAAGAAGAGGGTGGAGAAAGAAGATCAAGAAAATCAACCAATATATGAACCATATTTGACAGTATAATCAATCTTCTACACTAATACCCTCCCACTTCTGCAAAAAAGGAAACTAGGTATGTCTCCTCAACTATTTTTTCCAGGAACAGCTTGTTCAGTATAATTAATTATGATTGGTTTCTTAATCTGAAGACTTGTTAAAAAATGAAAAAGTAGAGGGGGTGGATATTGCCTAGGAATTAGAACTAAGTCTGGTTACATCGAACATTGTCATCATCTAAGCCTGATTAATTTGGTAACAAAAGGTTAGGTGAAAGAGATTATATTCAAGGCTTGTTTGGGAAAACAGAACTAGAATGCATCATCACGGTGGTAAATTAAAAATAATAATAATAATAACAAAAAGCCAAACAAGATCTAATGGGAAAATATTCAATACATGCATATGTAGAAAGGAAAAATAGTGTGCATGTACACCAGATGAATAATGATCTATATGTGGGTCTCAGCTTTTGACATCTCTGCTCTTTTAAGAATACGATAAGGGAACTGGTCTCAAATGACTTGTTATAAAAGAATGCTATGAATAAGAAAATGCTTAGAAGATCTCAAACTGTGATATAGTGATGACAATTGTCTTGGTTTGATTTTTCCCCCTTTGGTTTTCCTAACATTAGGCTTATTTTAATGTTTTCCCTTTTAGGCTGTCCTCCTCCTCTTCACTATTTATTCCAGGCTTCCTGGGGTAATAAGATTATAAATTTAAAGTTGTAAGATAAACTTAGAGAGCACCTAGTCCTATCCTCTCATTTTACTGATGAGAAAAGTGAAGAGGACAAATAATTAGCACAAAAGCATATAGTTAGCAAGGTAAGGAATGGAAACGTTATGGAATTCCAAATCTGTCATTCTTTCTGTTACATGTTATTAGATGTCTCTAGCTTTACTATCCTTGGCAACATAAAAGTCCATGACTGGGAATTGGTTGTTTGAATGAGCAGGTGGCTGTAGAAGAGACCACTCCTTTTCCATCAAGCTCCTGCCTATAAAGAGATAATTTCCATTGTGGTTTCCTACCAAGAACATAGGTCAGGACTCTTTTGATTCAATAACATTGATTTCAAAGAGGGAAATGGATCTCTGTTCAGTTAATTAGAGTCAGATTCCCTTCCTAAATTTACTTCATCCTGTCAGAGCTTCCAAAGTAGACAAACGCTGTTTTATCCTAAGAAATAGAGCTGGATTTGACCCTTATCCTTTATTCTTGTGTTTTATTTTTTTGTTTTTTACAAAGGAACTGCTAAAACTGCCATTTCCCTCTTCAGCTCATTTTACAAATGAGGAAACTGAGGCAAACAAGATTAAGTAATTTGTCCTGAGTCACATTGTTAATAAATGTTTAGGGCCAGATTTTGACTCACAAAAATGAGTCTTTCTGATTCCGATCCAGCATTCTATCTACTGCACCATCTATAAATATATGTATAGCACAATAAAAGACAGACAGATTATACTAGCGGGCTTAATTATGAGCATCACAATATATAAAAAGCATGACATGACTGTAATGTTCATGCACTGAAAAGAAACAAAAAGAATCAGATTTCAAAGAGTCAGAATAACTCTGGAAAAATATAATCTCTAGTTCTCTAAATTTTATCTTCTACAACCACCTATTCGAGAAAAGTCATTTCTGTACATTATTTTGGGTGCAAACAAAATTTAATGTCTAGATTAAAGACAAACAAACAAACAGCATGTTCACTTTGTACTAAGTTTTTTGGGTCTATACAAGACACTTTAATAAGATTAATCTGAATGATGAATGTTGGAAGGCATGTGGGAAAACTGAGACACTAATGCATTGTTGGTGGAGTTGTGAGTGCATCCAACCATTCTGGAGAGCAATTTGGAACTATACTCAAAAAGTTATCAAACTGTGCATACTCTTTGATCCAGCAGTATTACTCCTGGGCTTATATCCCAAAGAGATATTGAAGAAGGGAAAGGGACCCGTATGTGCAAAATGTTTGTGGCAGCCCTTTTCATAGTGACTAGAAATTGGAAATTGAATGGATGTCCATCAATTGGAGAATAGCTGAATAAATTGTGGTATATGAATGTTATGGAATGACCCTTATCCTTTATTCTTGTGTTTTATAAGAAATGACCAGGAGGATGAATACAGACATACATGAACTGATGTTAAGTGAAATGAGCAGAACCAGGAGATCATTATACACTTCAGCAACAATACTATATAAGGATCAGTTCTGATGGAAGTGGCCCTCTTCAACAATGAGATGGATCAAATCAGTTCCAATTGATCTGTAATGAACAGAACCAGCTACACCCAGAGAAAGAACACTGAGAAATGAGTATGGACCACAACATAATGTTTCCACTCTTTTTGTTACTGTTTGCTTGCAGTTTTTTTTTTCTTCTCAGGTTATTTTTACCTTTTTTCTAAATCTGATCTTTCCTGTGCAACAAAATAACTGTATAAATATGTATACATATATTGTGTTTAACATATACTTTAACTTATTTAACATGTATGGGACCACCTGCCATCTAGGGGAGGGGTTTGGGGGAAGGGGAAAAGTTGGAACAGAAGGTTTTGCAAGGTTCAGTGTTGAAAAATTACCCATGCTTATATTTTGTATATCAAAAGCTATAATAAAAAACTAAGATTAATCTGTTGGGATTCGAACCTCAATTCTGCTGGTTTAGTTGCTGTTACTATCTATCTATCTAACTAACTATCTATCTATCTATCTATCTATCTCTATCTCTATATCTATCTATCTATCTATCTATCTATCTATCTATCTATATGTGTGTGTGTGTGTGTGTGTGTGTGTGTGTCACTTTTTTCTTTTTAGGCATCAGTTTTTCTCTCTGTGAAATGGGAAATATCTGCAATTTTTTTGTATTTGATTTATCTAATATTGTTCCCCAGTTACATTTAAAATAATTTTTTTTACATTTGCTTTGAAAATTTTTGAGTTCTGGGTTCTCTCCCTTATACCCACCCACAATTAAAAAGTCACATGTGAAGTTATGCAAAACATTTCCATAAAAGCCATTTTGTGAAAAAAATTAGATTTCCCACCCTAATAAAAATTAAAACTCTCAACAAAAATAAAGTTTAAAATGGAGAGAAAGAGAAAAAAGAGAATGCTTCAATCTGAATTCAGACACAATCAATTCCTTCTCTGGGTATGAATGGGATTTTTCTTCATGAGTCCTTCACAGAAGTCACGAACCATTATACTGCTGAGAATAGCAAAGTCATTTATAACTGGTCTTTCCAGCTTTTTTTTTTCTGAGAGCAATCTGCTCATCATTTTTCATAGAAACAGTAATATTCCATCACAAACACATACCACACTTTATTTAGCTATTCCCCAACTGATGGGCATCCCCTCAATTTTCAATATTTTTCCCTGAGACGAGAACTGCTATGAATATTTTTTGTACATATAGGTCATTTTCCTTTCTTTTTTTTTTAAATCTTTTTTTGGTATTCATGGCTAGCAGTGTTCTGATTAGGTCAAAGAATGAGCATGAATTTATATTCTTTTGGGAATAGATCATATCTTTTCATCATTTATCAATTGGGGCATAGCTCTTTTTTTTAAATCAATTTGACTTAGTTCCCTCTAGATTTGAAAAATGAGGCCCTATCACAGAAATTTGGATCAAAATTCTTTTTTACAATTACTATTGCTAACTGTATTTCCCCCCATTTATTTTATTTCCTTTTTTATTTTGCCCTGTCTCTCCTCAAAAGTGTTTCACTACTGACCAGTCTCTCCTCTCTTTTATCACCCTCCCCACTTCCTGTATCCCATTCCCTTTCTATTTTCCTGCAGGGTTAGATAGATTTCTGTACCTCTATTGAATATATTATTTCCTCTTTGAGCCAATTTGGATGGGAGTAAGAGTCACTCATTCACCTTATCCTTCCCTTTCCCCTCTATATTGTAAAAGCTTTTTCTTGCCTCTTTTTTATAGCAGATAGTTCATACCATTCCATATCTCCTTTTCCCTTTCTCCCAGTACAATCCTCTCTCACCCCTTATTTCATCATTTTAAGCGATATTATCCCTTCATATTCAACTCACATCTGTGCCATCTGTCTATATATGAGAAAGTTCTAATGAGTTACAACTATCATCCTCACATGTAGAAATGTAAACAGATAAACCCTATTAAGTCCCTTATGATATCATTTCACTAATTACCTCTTTATGCTTCTCCAGAGTCCTGGATTTGAAAATCAAATTTTCTATTCCGCTCTGGTCTTTTCACCACTAATGCTTAAAAATCCTTTCTTTCATTGAATGACCACCTTTTCCTCTGAAAGATTTTACTCAGTTTTGCTGGATAGTGATTCTTGGTTGTAACTCTAGCCCCATTTCTCTCTGAAATATCATATTCTAAGCCCTCTTATCTTTTAATGTAGAAGCTGCTAAATGTTATGTTATCCTGACTATGACTCCAGTATATTTGAATTGTTTCTTTCTAGATGCTTTCAATATTTTCTGGTACCCAGAGTTCCAAAATTTGACTATAATATTCTTGGAAGTTTTCATTTTGGAATCTCTTGCAGGAGATGATTGGTGGATTCTTTCCATTTCTATTTTATTCTTTGGTTCTAGAATATTAGGATAGTTTTCCTTGACCATTTCTTGAAAGATGATGTCCAGACTCTTTTTTGGATCATGACTTTTAAATAGACCAATAATTTAAAAATTATTTCTCCTGCATCAGTTTTTCAGGTCAGTTGTTTTTCCAAAGAGATGTGTCACAATTTGTCTATTTTTTTTTCTTTTTTTGTATCTTGATTCCTCATAAAGTCATTGGCTTCCATTCACTCAATTCTAATTTGTAAGGAATTATTTTCCTCAGTGAACTTTTATACCTCCTTTCCCAATTGACCAATTTTGTTTTTAAGATATTCTTCTCCTCATTAGCTTTTCATATTTCCTTTATAGTTTCTCTCTCAATTCTCTTCCTAATTTTTAAAAAAATTCTCTTACTTGATTTTCAAAATCACTTTTGAGCTATTCTATGGCCTGTGTCCAATTCTTATTTTTCTTAGAGACTTTGATATTTATTTGGAGTTTTGATAGCTTTGATAACTTTGTTATCATCTTCTATGTGTTTTGCTCTTCCTTATCACCATAGTAACTTTCAATGGTCAGAAACTTTTTCTGCTGTCTCTCATTTTCCTACCCTATTATTCAGCTTTTAACTCTTTGTTAAAGTAGGGCTCTGTTTCCAGGGTGGAGGGTACACTATCCCTAAGCTTCAGGTGTTTTGTACAGCTGTTTTCAGATAGCCTAATTAACACCTAATCACAAACCCTCTTTTCTGCCTGGAGTTGTTAGGAGTGTCCCCTGCCCCATTGCAACTGTAAGATCTAGTGTGCTTAAGCAACAGAGCACTGCTTTGCTGACTCCAAGACCAGGGTGAGGGTGGGATTGTGGTGGGCTTGCTTTGGGACTGCATACCAGACTCCTACTCTGTTGCCACAGGCCTTCTCTGCTGACCTTCCAAATCCTTCCTGGTATCCCCAGGCTTAGAAGTCCAGAAGACTCCAACATTCAGCCAATTCAGAGGTCCCGCCTTGATGATATTGGAGCTGGGGCAAGCCAGGGCTGTGCCAACATTGTGTGTTGGGCTCACCCCTGATGCAACAGATCTTTTCAGCAAATCTTCCAAATTCTCTTTAGTGTCTCTGGGCTGAGAGGTTTGGAAGCCACCAGTATTAACAGAGGTCTAGCTGAGGCTAGGCCAGGTTTGATGCTGAACTAATATGACCCACATCAGGGCACATTGGACTCCCACCCTGGTGTCCCAGAATTTTTCTCCTAAACTTCCAAATTGCCTTCAGCTGAAAAATGATCTATTCTGTATTTGGGGACATTCTAATCAATATTAGTTATTTAATATCTTCTAAAGCTACACGAATGATAGTGATTATTATAGGCAGTAGTTTAAGAAGAAATACTAATAACTTTAATTAATAAGCTTTAAATTCAAAATTTTTTCAAGCCAATTAATGGATAATTCATTGTTCTTAAGTCTAGAATTAAGATTTTTCTCTGTCTTGTTTCTGGATGGAATTGTATGGCATCTTTGGAAAGTGTACTACATTTACAATTTTATTGCTTCCTACCTGTGTCAATCATTGGACAAGTTCTTTAACCTCACCAGGCTTCAGTTTTTATATTTAGGGAAGGGAGAAGGGAAGAAGAAAGGGAGAAAAATGTGGAACACAAGGTTTTGCAAAGGTGAGTGTTGAAAACTATATTTGCATATATTTGGAAAAATATATGGTATTTAAAAAAAGAAAACAAAGACAATAACATCATAAAAAAAGAAGAAAAAACATTTTTGAAAGATTTTTAATTCTCTGATCCATGTAAAACTATATAAAAATGTCAAAGGACCAAAGATGATACATACTATCCCCTTTCCTTTTGGAGAGTGGAAGGATTTCAAATATAGAAGACATAAGTTTTTAGATATGATCAATACAGAAATTTATTTTGCTGGACCATAAAAATTTTCTCTTATGGTTTTATTTTATGGTACTGTTCATTTGCGGATAGGTGAAGTGAAAGGTTCAGATAATAAATACGTAAACTGACAAAAAAATTAATAACTGAACCAATAATAAATAAATGGCAGAATTTAAATATCAAACTAACTGATTGATTTATTGATTGAAAAAGAGGAAAGGGGATATAGACAGAGATGCAACTTCTCTGCATGGCAGCAAGATTAGTCATTCTTGTTGGAATAGGATTTAATAGAGGTTTCAGTGGATGCAAAGCATTTGTCATTTATCTACTATACTTCAAGCACAATACTAAATTTGGATTTACAAAGATGAAAATGAAATAATCCTTACTCTTTAAGACTTTTCATTTTATGTCATCATTATGAAGAATGTGCTAAATTTAAAATCATAGAGCTAGGGGTTTCAAACAAGCTCTGTAACTTACTGCAAATGTAACCTTAAACAGTGATTTAATTCCTCTGGGACTCAGTTGTGTGTCCCACACTGTATCTGTAAAATTACAATTAGACTAGTTGTTCTCTGAGATCCCTACCAGGTTTATGTCTCTGAGTATATGCCAAGTATCTCAAAAGCATGAAAAAGCAACGCTTCACTATTCTAACACTATACCCTGACTTTTCAGAAATTATTCTAACAGAATATAAAGTTGGGGGCTTCTTACTAATAAACAAACCTCATATAGATATTAATTCATTTTGCCCCAACAATAGTCATGTGAGAAAGGGATTAAAAAAAGTTATTCTTATCCTTATTTTGTAGAGATGGAATCAAGTATCATAGGAGCTAAGTGATTTCTTCATGGTGTTCAAATCTTCCCCTAGTTTGACCTCCAAGCCAAACTTCAACTGAGCTGTCTCCTCCAGTGGTAGGAAAAATGTCTACCAGAATAATCAGATGTGAACTAGTTTTCATTTTCTTTCCTTTCAATGTATTGAAACTATCCTGGAGACTTAACATTATTCAGAAAATAAAAGCCTTGATTTAGCTTCTTGGCAGGGGTGTGTTGTTGAATATTTTAACAACTGATTCTCTTGGGGGGAAATGTGTGCATGTCACACATTTAAATTTTAATATGTATCATTAACATTTCCTCCATCACCTAAGTCTAGATAATTAACAAAACAATAAATCAAGTCCTGATTTGTAACATTTTCAATTTCCAAAGTGTACTGAAAATTTAATAATCAGCTCTCCTGATTCTGTATGAGCCATTTACAGCACATCTGTGCTTTCTGATCTTTTGTGTACAAAATTCATAAGAAACACTACTTTCTCTCTGAATCTTGACCAGAAGAGCACCATGAGCAACATAGAGGTGGGAGAATTATGCTCAACTATATCAGTACAGTATGCTTACTGAGTACACTTATTGAAGAACTTCCCCAAGGTACCCTTAATAAAATCTTCTTTGGTTAACTGTTAGGTGAACCTTGAGTATCTCATTTTATACCTATACCATCAGGATTTTAGGCTGCTCAGAATTGGATTATAATACTTCCTATGATAACCCTTGACTTGACTTTACAAAACACTACAACAGTGAGGTATCAGAAGAAGCATAAACAATTGCCAAGGTGAAATGACTGCCTTAGTTGCAGTGCTAGGAATTGAGTCTAAGCTTTATGTATAATCTCAAAAAATTTTTCTTAATTAAATTGATAAGTTGATTTTACCTTCTAGGAAAATATACTACTATTTCATGTTTTAATTATTTTTCAATGCATGCTTACAAATGTGCTTAAGCATTTCTTTTTTTGTAGTATAGAAATCTGTAGCTGTCCTATACCTGATATTTATTTTGTACGTTGAGACTCTTTTCCCTTTTGGCTTGTAATTGCTTTCCTTAATGTGAAATGAAATAGTTTCTTTTTAAATGAATTAATTGAATTCCATGAATTTAATTGGATCTTTGATGTCCTTTAATCCAAGCTTCAACTGAGGTTCATAGAGGTCACTTGAACAGAGTCAGCCAACGAATAGTAGTAAAAACAGGACTTCAACTCATGTCTCTAATGATTTTACATTTCACAAAGAGTGGTCTGTAGTCCACTGACATGGCTCTCCATTCTATTTCCATCCCACTCTACACAGCAATGTAATTATCATAAAGATTCTGTAACCCATTTGCTCAGGAAAATGGGGGTAGCTCCTGTCCTTGGGGTTGAGTTTTTCCCGTAAGTGTGTGGTTACAAGCTATATTCTTCTTCCATATCAAAAACCCCTGCAGTTTCTTTCTAATTTTAGTTTCCTTCTGTGAGTAGTATCCTATAATCACAGTTTTGGCAGATAAAAATATTATAGGGTTTTTCAGCATCCCAAATGCTACTGTAGAACTTAGACATTTAACACTTGAGGTTTCAGAAAAATTCTGATAGCTAGCAAACCATCAGGTACCATTGGCTGGAAAGTAGAGAGCTTCTCTTTGACTTTGGCAAACTTTTGCTTAGGTGCCTAAAAAAGGAAGTGGTCCCCTTCCCTCTATATTTTGGTACACTATTCTTTTCTCTAATTAGGCTGCCTGTATATATCTATATATCTATATCTATATCTATATCTATAGCTATAGCTATAGCTATATCTGTATGTATGTGTGTGTGCATGCACACACACATATTCATGTACATATAAATATGTATTTATACATGCACACACATAAAATACATATAAATGCATGTGCATACATATGCATATTTGTAGGTCTATAACCTTGTGTGTGTTTACATGTGTAAATATACACATGCAGTTTTCAAACATATAAACCTAGGGTTTTTAACATGTATGTCTATTATGGTATATGTATGTTTGTCTATTTATTATCTATCTATCCTTCATCTTCTTTTCAAATAAGTACAATTTTAGTTTTATGGGAAAATATTTTAATTAGGAAACTCTTCAAATGCATTATTTATAGAGATATTCTTGAGGCTATTTCATCTATATAATATATATATATATATATATATATTTGTGATATATGTGTGGTATCTAAGCATGTCAATGTGAAAAATATGAATATATACATGAATATACACATGTATATGTGTAATTTATATCCAGGTGTTTGGGGAGAGAGGATTGAGGTAGAGAAGGAAAGACCTGTAATTTAATCAATAAGGCTCCTCCTCCTCCTCCTCCTCCTCCTCCTCCTCCTCCTCCTCCTCCTCCTCCTTCTTCTTCTTCTTCTTCTTCTCCTTCTCTCTCTCTCTCTCTCTCTCTCTCTCTCTCTCTCTCTCTCTCTCTCTCTCGTATGTGTATTTAAAATATTTTTATAGGATTTAATTAAGAAATTTTAGTCATGTTTAACTTTCTGTAACTCCATATAAGATTTTCTTTGCAAAGATATTGAATTGGTTTGCCATTTCCTTCTCTGGTTCATTTTATTAATGAGGAACTAAGGCAAATAGGGTTAAGTGACTTGTCCAGAATCATACAGCTAGTGCTCAAGTTGGATTTGAATTCAGATCCTCCTGACTCCAGAGCAGGAAATCTCTTTATTAAACCACCTAATTACCTCCTTATTGAATACTCAGCTTCTATTTCTTGCAGACTGAGACAGGAGCTATTGCTGAGTAACTCAATAGATTATTTCAGTTTAAACAGAGTATAGATATTGACTGAAAAATGCCAAGAATACTAAGAATATCCATGAGGAATACAAGAGAGGGCAAAATGAGGACCAAGTACAGAATTTTCTCATAATGGAAGTCCAGAAATTACAATTGATTATCCTGAGTCAAGCTATCAGAATTGAAGGAATTAGCAATAAGTGGGGAAAATATCTGTGAATTCTCATAAGTTCCAGTCTGAATTTGTGTACCCATGGTTTTGGCCTGGCTTCCATACATAGGTCTCTCCACTCCCTGCCTATTCCTCTACATCTCTCCCATGACCATGCAGATCTATGAAATCTCCTAGAAAAATCAGAATGAAAATTAGAAAAATGAGAATAAGAATAATGACATTTCTCTCACTAAAAACTGCCTGTGTTTTTTAAGAACAAAGAAGTTCTAGGATCAGATCTGCATTTAAGAGAAAAAAAGTTACTTTGTCTTTAGAATAGAATTAGATTGCTATCATTTTCATCACCAGGAAATTATTCTTAGTTTTGAACATATAGAAATTTTATTGGACTTTTCTTTTAGAGGACTAGATTTTTTTTCCTAGTCTAAGAGTGAAAGTTCTTGAATACCTGTATCATTCTTGATGCTTCTGCTGTTTTGTATCTTTGCTAGGACAGTTTTATTATTTCTGTATCTCTCTATCTTTCTATCGGCCATATATTTATTTATTCCCCTATATTTATATGTACACTATATTTCTTTAGGAACAAAAGAAAACAACAATAATAGATATTTATAAACATACAAACATGCAGTAGAATGAGCTGTTCCTTTCACTATTATTCAAAGTAAAAATAATGTTGGTTCTTTCCCCTCTAGTCTCTTCAAAACTGTACAAACTACAAATGAATTAAATGTTGATTCTCCAGCCATGGTTTCTCTTTCAGAGTTATTTGCTTGGAGTTTTCTCCTTTTAAATATTTTTCCATTATTTCTAGTACAGGGCTTTCTAACTATTGGTCTGAAAGGCTTAATTGTTCCCAAGTCATTTGATGAATATTTATTAAGCCTCTAATAGGTGTAAGGCTTTTTGCCCTGTTATTTACATGCAAAGATCTAAAAAAGGTAGCCTATGTCTTCAAGAAGCTAATATTCTAATGGAATTGAAGAGAGGTACAACATGAACACTGAAAAGTATAATAGCATGGTAAAAAGTGTTGGAGGCAAGGAAGAGAGAGCCAGTCATCGTATTCTGGCCCAATTTAACTTGTTGAAAACTTAAAATTCAGTTTAAGTAGACTCAGAATACAAGAATCTATCCATATATCCAGATTAATGGTACATCTTTTCCTAAATCAATTTTCCTTCCTAGACATTCAGACCCAGTGCCTACTTAATTTTTTATCAATTCTAACATATTTAGAATGCAGCCATCTGTCTATAGAGAGCCCTTTGCCTGCTTTTATTGCTTTACATTTCATATTGGATCTCAGATTGTATTTTCATATCATTGATTTCATTGTATAGATTATTATCACATTAAAATGTGTCTTTCCCATAAAAAGAGTGTGTAAATAAAGAGACTGACTATTGTTCCACATTAAATCATTGAGACATTTATTCACAAGTCCTGTTTCTTTTATGAAGCCATGTGACCTGAATATAGATAAACTGTCTTCTGCTGTTTACCAGGAGGAAACAGTCAAATTACAAAGCTGCATTATGATTCTTCTTACCATTGTTAGTGTAACAGGTCCTCCTTTATCAGCTGTGTTTTCCTTATAAAAGCTTTGTTTTTTTTTCTTTTAGAACACATAGAATTATAGCATTCATTTACATTATCAAAACTAACCCTGAAGGAAAACTCTAGCTAGGAATTTTCATTATGCCTCTCAAAACTGGCAGTAGGTTTAAGACTGGTATTTGCAATTAAATATTTATTTTTTTCTCTTGCTATCTCCTTTTTTTGTTATGTGTCTCTACTGGCATTTATCACTAAGTAACACCTCTGAGACAACTACATTGTCTTCTCTAGATCACTGTAAGTTACAGGAGAGATAATTTATTTTGAATCTGTGCTATTCTGCTTGATACAATTTGCAAGTGTTACTAACAAGCAGAATAGTAAACCTGATAATAAATAGGGCCAGAATTCGTAAAAGAAAAAAAAAAGTAAGTTCAGCTGCATTTGTGAAATTGTACAGTTCTCTTAATGATCTCAGGCTTCTCCCTGAAAAAAAGGCCAGTCTAAAAAAACCATTATTTTTCCAGTCTTCCTGTATGACTAAAATAACCACAATCTCTGAAAAATTAAGGTCACTCAAGTTAAAGAATTAGTCATCCCAAGCCGTGATGTTAAACTCACATAGAAAAAGGGACTACAAAACCATACAGAAATATCCTTATGGGGAAGTGTTAACTTAGAAAATCTTTTGTTAACATTATGTTTCATTACATTTTTGGTTGTTTTGTTAAATATTTTCCAATTACATTTCAATCTAGTTCTCATTATTCTCTGGAGTGTTGTTGGCTTGAAATGTGTTAGACATCTCTGACTGAAAGAACAATAGAGAAATGGACAAGTATATTATCAATGTAATCTTAATTCTAGTGCCTTTTCTCTTATATCCTATTTGTCCTGAATATAGTTTGTGCATATTTATTTGCTTATTGTCTCCTTAATTAGAATGTAAGCTCCTTGAGGGAAGGGATTATTTTGCCTCTTTTTATAATCATAACATTTAGCAGAATTTATGGAGCAGAACATTACTTTAATACATGTTTATTTTCTGCCTGACTGAATTATGTAAAATAAAAAGGCAAGAGCAGTAATATTAGGGAAATATATAACTGGACAAAGAAATGAACTGGTGAACAAACATAGCAAACAATCCATATGGTCTACTGATATCATGGCAATATTAAAATTAAGGGAAAAGCCCTAGCATTTTGAATTGACTCACATAGAACATGTCGAGGAGGATATGGACAAGAGCCTCCCAAGAAGATGGGGAAGAAAAGATAAACTTATTCATCTGAATTATCAATGGGAATATCCTCCTTTAAGGAGACTTCAAAATTAATAAAACATTCAATAACAAAGTACTAAGTAAAAAGGAAAGGAGTTATATTCATATTCAGTTATTTCTCTTCTTTATCATTAGATTATGTCTTTAATTCTTCTAGTTGTAGATTTTAAGTCATAGGCTGATAGGAACATAGGTTTAGAGGCAGAAGAGATCTTAAAGCCAAATCTAATCCCCCCTCATTTTACAGTTGAAGAAACTAAGACACAGAGATGTTATATGACTTGTTGAGGGTCACCAAACTAGTAAGTGTCTGAAATGGGATTTGAGTGTAGGTCTTTCAGAGTCCAAGTACCCCATCTACCATATCATGTAGACTCAACAGGAACCTAGTAAACATTAGGTATAAAAAAAATTGGCCATGTAGATGATCCAACTGTGTTGCAAAATGAGAAAATCAAAAGGACACTTTTGTCTCCTTGAGGTTCTCAGGCTCATGTTGTACACCATCGTATTTCTGATATTGATTTAAATAGCCCAGAAAGGAAAATAAGTTCTTTGATATTTTTGGTAGGGTTAGATCCATGCTGGCAATGCTATTTGCAATATATCTCTGCCACCACCTCAATCTTTTTTTTTTCCTTTTCATTAACTCATAAAACACATATTGAGATCTTACTACATGTAAAGCATTGTGTTAGATAAAAGATAAATAATGCTAAAGATAAAAAGATCAGTGTAATGGCCTCTACTCTCAAAAAGTAGGCAAGACAATTAGACAAATATAATATGGTGGTTCAGTCACTATTAAACAGCCATTATGTGGTAGGCCTTACGCTAAGTACTAGAGATATATAAGAAAGCAAAAGCAAAACAAAACAAAAAAATTGATCTCTGTTCTCAAGGAACTCACAAAATAACATGCAAATAATTATGTACAAACAAGATATAGACAGGATAAATTGTAGATAATTAGCAGAGGAAATCCTAGTCTAAAGGGGGATGAAGGAAGGCTTCTTACAGAAGATAGGATTTCCATTGTGTTCTGAACAAAAGCAGGGAGGACTTAAGGCAGAGATGACAATGCAGAAAAATTAAGCCATAGAGAACGATAAGTGAAATTTTATGAAAGTCAGGGATGGAGTGTCTTGTTCAATAAACAGCATAGGTACTAATATCTCTAGATTAAAGAGTACATGTAGGTGAGTACAGCATGAGAACATGGAGACATAAGAGGAAATAGGATTATAATGGGTTTTGAATGCCAGAATTTTTTACATGTGATCCTGAAGATAACAGGAAGTCACTTTAGGGAAACCAACTTGACAACTGAATGAAGGATGGATGAAAGGTCAAGCTTCATGAAAGAGGTTAATCTTGCCTGGACCTTGAAGAATAGTCAAGTTTTTGAAAGATAGGACTCAAGGTAATTAGGGTGGTGGGAGCCAGATGAACAAAGTTATCAAAGTAGGAAAACATGGAATTGTTTGCAGAGCAGAAATAATGGGCCATATAAAAGAAATTGTAGATTGGATCACAGTACAATTACAATACAATAAACACCCCTTAACCCCCTGTTATTTGCAGAACACTGTCTACTTGGCAATCTGATAAATCAGGACTTGATTCATTGGGTGAGGAGAAGTCACTGAGAGTTCTGTTTTATTTTTTTTTTTTAATTATTTAAGCCAAGAATAACAGCATGGTGAAAAGAGCCGTGCCTTTGGAACCAGAAGATTTTCATTGTTTTTCTTACTATCTATGTGATCTTGAGCAAGTCATTGTATCTAACTGTTACCTTAGTTTTCTCATCTATAAAATGAAGGAGTTGGACTTGAAGACCTCTAAGGTTCCTTCTAGCTACAATTCTATGCTATATTGATCAAGAGATGAAATAGGAGGAAGTAGTCCTTGTAATAGAAGAAATTGTGGAAATTCTGAACTGGTTGCAGCAAAGGGAAGTCAAAAACTAACCACCGCTACATTCTCATAATTCACCTTTGGTAATCCAACTGTTCTTCATTTTCTTTCAATTTCTACTAAAATTCTGAGAAAGTGAAATTCACCATGCAATTTATGATGAGCTCATTAGCCAGGACACAAGGAGCTGAAATGAGGATCTTTAGCAGAGGAGACTTTAACCTCTTCCTTCTGGCTTTGGAAGTAAACCATAAGCTCATGCCATATAATGAACCCTGGACCAAGGCAATCTAGTATTGCCTTGAGCTAAATTGAATTAAGCTAAATATTGTTGATTGGTTAACAATGAGTAACCCTGATAGACCTAAATCAAGTATTCCTAGAGTGAGAGTTTTGGCTTTTCTCAAGGATCAAAAAAATACTGTCTTCCTTCCTTCCTTCCTTCCTTCCTTCCTTCCTTCCTTCCTTCCTTCCTTCCTTCCTTCCTTCCTTCCTTTCCTGAGGCAATTGGAGTTAAGTGACTTGCCCAGGGTCACACAGCTAAGCAGTGCTAAGTGTCTGAGGTCAAATTGGAACTCAGGTCCTCCTGTCTTAAGGGCTGGTGCTCTATCCACTGTGCCTTCTAGTTGCCCCTGGCCCTTTCTATTTGACATGAAGAACCAGGAGTGAGATGAGAATGGGGAAAATATGTGCCCCACCTCTACAAGAAGCAGGTAACCAAATTTAGATTGGTTGGCTATGACTAATTGGGGTCTTATCTCCTTTTCCAACAAGTATTAACTGCAGAAGTCCCTTAGCCCAAGATGGGAGCAGTTGAGGAGATGGGTTTGAGATAATTAAAAAACAAATGGCCAAGTTTGAAGGCATTCTCTACTCTTAAACTGTTCACTTTTCTTTAACTAGCAAATTTCAGTCTTTAGTTCCCTGACTTCCCCTATAGGCTTCCAAATTTGCCAAGTTGTATAATTGACTGGCAGAGTATTAGCTAAGTTTGAATTCTTCTGCTGGCACTCAGCAGCTGTGTAACCTGACCTAGTTATAACTTCCCTACTTCAATTTCCTCATTTGTTCAAAAATGGATAATAATAGTCCTGCTACTCAACTCACTGAGACATATATATAGTGTAAATGCTTACATATGTGTAATATACACACACACATATATGTGCCTTATATGATATGATACATTTTATAACAAAGCTTTTGTTATTATAGTATTTTATTTTTCCAAATGCATGCAAAGAGAGTTTCCACCTTTGCAAAATCTCATGGCTCAAATTTTTCTCCCTCTCTCTCTTCCTCTTGGGGAAGAGGAAGGAAGAGAGGGAGAAAAATCCAAAATAGGTTAAATATGTGCAATTCTTCCAAATATATTTCCATATTCATCATGCAGCAGAAGAAAAATCAGATCAAAAGTGAAAAGAAAAAGCATGAGAAAGAAAAAAAAAGATAAGCAAGCAAACAACAACAAAAAGGTGAAAATCTAATGCTTTGATCCACATTCAGTCTCCATAGTTCTCTCTCTGGATACAGATGGCACTTTATATCATGTCTATTGAAACTATCTCAAATCACCTCAATATTGAAAAAAGCCAAGTTTATCACATATTGCAAAGCTTCTTAAACTATGAGTTATAATCCTATGTAGGGGTCATATAACTGAATTTGGGCATTGTAGAATTATAATTTACTATCAGTAAATGTTTAATTTGTATATTTATTTAATGTATCTATATACTTAGGGTCCTTTAAAAATTTCTCAAGTGAAAAGGGGTCATAATTAGTAAAAGTTTAAGAAGCCCTACTTTATAAAACTTGAATATATAAAAATTCAATTATTGTCACTGCTGCCAGGATTTGCCTGAAAGGTTTTCCTCTGCTCTCTTTTATTATTGTTTTATTATTGAATTATTATTAAATTGGTATGTAGCCTTTGTGGATGGGTTTTTTTAAAGAGTTTTTATTACTGGACAGAAAGGGATTTTTTAAAGAGGCTGACAATAAAGACAAAAAAGTAAAGATGACAATAATGATGACAATTACAATAAAACTGACATTAATATAGCACTTTAAATTTTGTAAAACATTTACATACAAATATATGTGTATACATTTTCACATTTCTTCTTTATAACAATTCATTGAATGTGTTATTTCTATTTTACTTAAATATAAATCTAATTCTGAAGTTTACTAGCTATATTTTTGTTTGTACATACTTGCTTGCTGTCTTCTATATTAGACTGTGAATTCTTCAAAGGCAAGTACTGTCTTTTGCCTTTTTGTATCTGTGGTGCTTAGCATTAGTCTGGTCTCATAGTAGGCTTCTAAATGTTTATTAAATGACTGACTGACCATATGACTATGAGCATACCTAAAACCTCTCTGGGACTCAATTTTATTGTCTCTTAAATTAGAGTGCAAATCTGATTTTGTGATCTTAGAGGAAAACTGAGAATAAGAAAAGCTAAAAATCTCCCCAAGGGAAAGAAAACTTTTAAATCCCCTGCTGCTTGTAAAGTAAAGGTAAAGGCAACTAGATCTTTTTAAACTGTCAGTCAACAACTTTTTATTAAGTGTCTACTTACTGGAAATAAAAATGTAAGCAGAAAGTTTCTACTCTCAAGGAGCTTACATTCTAAAGAATAAGAATAGCTATCATTTGCATATTGTTTTAAGATTTGCACATTAAAAATATGTTTCATCTCAATAATGTGAGGTAAATCCTATGTATTGTTATTCCCATTTTAATAATAAAGAAACTGAGGCAGACAGAGATTAAATAACTTGCTCAGAGTCACAAAATTAATAAGTATCTGAAGCAGGATTTGAATTTTTGTCTTCCTGGCTCTTACTTCAGCATTCTAACCTCTGCTTTACTTAGCTACTTTCTGTAATTTAATTTAATCCCTTTCCCTAGATCCTATTCCTGAAGTCAGGTGATAAAAACCTGTCTGGGCTGTATGATAGCTATAAGGAGACCACAGTTCTGAGATCCTGTTTATTTAGCCATTCCCCAACTGATGAGTATCTAATTTGTTTCCTGTTCTTTGTGTGGAGGCAAAGAGAGAGGAGCTCTCTCTTCCAACACAAGTAACTCCATTTTGGAATTAACCTCCATTTCAGCGTAGAATCCCTGTGTTTGAATTTACCCAGGCTCAACAGTTTGCTTTGCAAGGCTAGTCAGAAAGAAAGAAAAGCTGTCCCAGATAACTGTGGTAGAAATAAGTCACTTTGTCCACCTTGTAAGGCTAATTTTAGAGGGGAGAAACGCTTTGTTCTTCCTGCAAATTCAATATAGACTAGCAACTATTTTCCATAGCATACAAGAAAGTCGGTTTTTCTGCTCTACTTGGGGGAAGAAGATTATTCTATAGACTTTTGAAGCTAAGAGATTGTGGGAAGATTTCTCTCTAGACACCTTACCACAGCTATATCTCTCAGGGACATCGTCACTGTGTCTTATCTAAGATAGGAAGGGAGAAAATTTTGTTGTCCTTGAATAAATTTCTTTCTGAAGGGATTTTCTATATTATTTATTGGTCCTGTGTTTTGATTATGGCATCACTACAAAAAGTTCTGGTATAAATATTTTTATAGATATGAGATGTATGACCTCATATTTATCATCTGTGTACACATTGTAGCCAAATCTCACCCACCATGGTAACAAGGAAAATACGATCGTCTTGGAATAATATAATCTTTTTTTGTTTCTGTATCCCTATCCCTTAACAGTACCTCATACATAATAGAAATCAATAACTATTTGTTGAATTTGCTGCTTAATACAATTCAACAAACAATTATTAAGTATCTACTATTTATAAAACACTATGCTGAACTGCATGTAAAGGTCACCAAGAATAGTACAAGTATAACTTCATATCTACTGATGCTTTCTTTGCCTCTAGGACATTTATGTTCTGGATTCTCAGAAACTAGAAAAGTCTTGGAAACATAATTGGAATATGCCTCATTTAAGAAATCAATTGTAGTTTGCACATTGACACTAGCTTTAGTGTCAGCTCATAAGAGAAGAGACAAGACAAAGAGGAGCTTGATTTACTGTTAGAATCTTTAACCTTGGAATAGACTTTTCCTAAAAAATCTTGTTGTCCAAAGAAAACACAAACTATCAGACCAATGTCAAGCTAATGAAATAGTTAGAAGTTTGAATAAGCTAGCATTCTAGAAATTAGCATCAGATAAGATTGAGATAATGAAAAAAAAATTGTATCACACTGTGGGAAGTTAGGCTCTCTGGCAACCCGAGAGTAAGATTCAGAGAAGTTTGTCCAAGTAGGAGTCAAGAAAGGTTATTCAGCAGTTGCAAATGGACCAGAGGTAGGGAATGGATTCACATGGAGAGTATCCAGACTTCAATTCAAATGAGGGAAAACCTTCCTGCTGATATTTTCTAGACTATGGGTGGGAAAACATCTGGTCTGCAGATCATATAAGACCTGCAAAATTATTTGCTAAGGCAACTGCTAGCAATAATGAGCTGAGAATTAGGTATAACAATCTCCCACTACTTAAGTTCCATAAGTTGATAATTTTGTATGGCCCATGAATTAATGTTATAAATATTTAAATGGCCCTTGGGAGGAAAAAAAAAGATTTCCCATACCTATTCTAGGTTAGGGAAAGCCTGCCAAGACTAGCTGATCCAAAAGACACCCCTACCCAGATTGAGATTAGGAGGAGAGCCTGAAACAAGATGCTACCTGTGATGACTGCGTATTTAAAATCAGCCAGAGTCAGGAATTCAGCTTAAGGGAAAAATCTTCAATCTTTATTGAAGTGAAGAGGTGAAAAAGGATTGCGATAGCAATATAGGCAAGAAAGATTGCGATAGCAATATGGGCAGCTGCGACAGGAAGCCAGCTAGCAGAGGGGGATGAAGATGAAAGTCCGTCCCAATGGCAACGTGAGCAGATGTGTCAAGACGCCAGCCAGTAGTCTCTCCTTCCGCTTTCCTTTCCACTCCCTTGCCTCCACCCACCAAAAATGTCATTTCCTATACAACACATCAGGACTTGCACAAAGAGTGGGCGGGGGCCATTCTTTCTCCAAGCATATATATTAATAGAGTATGGTCCAATTACTATTTAGCCTCACGTGCTTGGGACCTCAGTGCATCAACTCAAATCTCAGCCCATAACAGCTACCCCACCTTCAAACTAAAATTCTAATCCGAGAAGCCTCAAGGAAAAGGAATGCCATCAAAAGACTGATTCTTATGGAAGCTAAAGACAAAGAAAAGCCACGCAAAAGTTCAGGATTGAGATTGAAAGCCAAAGGTTCTAAACCATGGGTGTGAAACTGATGATACTGTTAAGTGTGAATCTAGCCAGTGATTTATAATATTTCAAGCATAATAGGAGGAGAAATTTATACACATGTAGAGAGATTGATTCTTATTCACTGAATATCTTTAATATATATTCAGAATGTAATTGTGACCTGAATGCTATATATTTGATGCTTTTTTGAATATTCGGTCTATAGGCTATCATATTTCTATAAACACTATATGTTATATTATTAATATGACCTATTTATCTAACTGGTACAAGAAACTCTAAAGTGAATATTATGTATTATATATTTTCAATTGTTATTATTATAACAGTTGTTTTTCAATTGAGTCCAATTCTTTGTGACCCAATTTGGGGTTTTTCTTGGCAAAGATACTGCCATTTCCATCTCCAGTGATTTTACAGATGAGAGGAATTGGAACAAATAGGATTAAGTGACTTGCTCAGGGTCACATAGCTAGTAAGCATCTGAGGAGAGAGAGAAAGAAGAGTCTTTCTGACTCCAGACCTATATATGTATTATATATATGAGATAATTACCTGTGACTGTACTATATGCTAATTAAGTAATGCTTATGATACAAGCTTAATAACATAACTTTTTCTGGTGATATTTTCAGAGATTGAATTTTTATTATTATTATTACTTTAAAATAGAATAGGTTATAAAAGTATGTTTTCTATCTGTTTATTCATAGATATGGAATACAGTTCTTGCAATATTTGAGCCCAAGAAAATGCCTCACTCATTGAGGTAAATTGTTCTGTATTCTAGAAGATTATAATGTGACGATGTTATTTATTATATACTCTGATTGAGTGAGAGAATTCTAGCACAGATAGTTTAAAAGGAGTCCATGGAGAGTGAAATACAGGAAATGTGGGGAAAGACAGGAAATGAGATAAGAGAATCGATGAAATGGTAACCACATCTAGAAAATTGTAAAGATGCAGACACAAGATGTAAGAATAAGGCTAAGATGAAGATGGCAGCAGTTCAGAGAGAGAGAATTTCATGATATGTAGAGTTGGCCCAGATATCTTCAAAAATCTAATTCCCAGCATTTCAATGCTTTTTATCTATTGTACCAAAACTGAAAGAAAAGTAATTAAGTATAGACTGTTGCTGACACTAATATTCAACAACCTACCATTAATGATATGTTTCTCTCCTACTGTTTTGGGAAGACAAAAAAACTAATTAGAGAAAAGTTATAACTTAATTCAACTCAATGCTATTTACTTTACCTCCTGTTTTAATAAAATGTTTTTGTTCTTAATCCATGAATCAAATAACATAGGTTGACCCAAAATCATTGATAGGGACTGTGAACCCAGGTATAAACCCAAACAGTTCATTTCCCAGTCCTTGAATCTAGGAATTATTAAGGGTCTCCAGAGTCATGTTGAGTAACTTGGAGGGGATCATATTGTCTTATTTTTTAAGTGAATTTCATTGATATGGCTGTTGGCCTTCAACTTCATTGATCTCAACCCTTTCATGCTTTCGTAGCTTTGTGCTCAAAAATAGTCATCCCATAGTAATCAAACCTCTCATGGTGAATGTCTCTAAACTAGGTCTTAATTTAAAATTAAAGCCACGCTAGTCCTCAGATAGTGCACATTCTCACAGGCTTATATCCAAAGTTTTTTTATGCTAATGAGATTTGTCTTACCTTAAAGAGGTATAGGTTCTGAAAATCCAGAATCATCTCCAGGAGGATCATAAATAGGAACAGGACTTCAATAAAGAATATATACATATATATTCATGTATACACACAAACATGTATCTGTTTTATATAATATTTGCATAGCTATACTTGTATGTACATATACATATGCACATGTATATATGTGTGTGTGTTGTATATATATATATATACATACCTTCTGATTTGTATATCAACCACGAGCTGCCTAACCAATAAGTATATAACTGAAGAGCAAATAAATAAATCCATAGATTTGATTTCAAGTCCTGATTGTCATATTCCTGACAGTGTGACCTTGGACAGGTCACTTAAACTCTCCCAGGTTTATTTTAGTGTGTATGTGTCTGTCAAATGAGAATAAAACTTTTGCTACCTAGTTTACAAGGCTGTTGTGAGGAGAAACTGAGACAAAAAAATTTAAGTCATGAAAATAAATCATTATTATCTAAATATACATCAGCTAAAATTAGCCCTGGAGATTTAAACATCAGGATTGGCCATGATCCTACTAATCTCTAGCAGTGATCCATAAACTATTCAAATAGTTTCCTTCCTTTATAATCCTATGTATCATATTTTAAAAGCCATGATTCCAAGAAAAAGTTCATAGGCTTTATCAAACTGCCAAATAAATCCAGAAAAAAAGTTTAAGAACCACTTACCTATAGGAAATCTAGTTTGGAATGCATTAAAATTCTATGGGTTATTATTCCATAAATAATAACTTAAGGTAAAGAGGGACATTCCTCTTATTTATAGTTTCTAGGACATAATTTTGGTACACAATTCTAACTTCTAAAATTCTAGATCCAATGGATTCTTTCACCACATATTTTGGCAGACTCACAGTGATAACAATTAAAGAGCTAATTATAATTTTCAATAAAACACAGCTATACTTTCATTAGCTATATAATATTACTCTTATTAAAAATATTGGGTCAAAATGTATCATCATGATTCTTTCCTCTTTAAAAAAAATTCTCAAAAGTTCTTAAATAAATACAAAACAGCATGCTATAATAGAAAGAGTAATAATTTGAATTTTTAAACAAAATCAGTGTTAAAATTCCAAATTTGCTAATCTACTACCTAAATGAGCTCTCCCTTGTTCTCATATACAATTTATCCCCATGTTTTGCTAATTTGATTTCTTAGTTCCCATTCTTCCTGTTTTCTTTGGGGTAAATAAAAATTATTTCCCTGGATTCTTTTTTCATTTCATTTTTATTTTTTAAAAAAATTTCATTTTTTTCATCTGTTCCTGCTTTATAATTCTTAATGGCCCTATTCTAGTAGATCTCATTATCAACTCATAACTGAATTATTACATTAATCTCCAGTCTTTCCCTTTCTTAATTTTTTATTTATACTTTATACTATTACCATAATGTATCACTTTCATCACATTTCTCCTCTTTCTACTTTTTTTTCACCTGGATCTCTTCATGGCAGATAGGATAAAGTCTCAAGACTTTATCCAAGTATGTAAGATCCTCCACTCTCTGTCTCTAGTCTACCTAACAAACATTTCCCCCCAAAAAAAGATTTCAAGTCCCAGCTTCCCTTCCCAGCCAATACCTCAGATCTTAATAAGAAAGTGTTTGATCCTAAAGTAGCTTGAACCCCACTCAACAAATAAGAAATGAGTGTGCTTAAAGGTGAGAGTTATAGGTAACAAATAAGGATGCAAGTGTAGAAATTTAAAGGAAAAATTCTAAAAATGCAAATGTAAACTTATTTATGTTGTACACAATAGGTATATAATGAGCATTTGTTCATTTAAATCATTGGCTAATTGATTAATCTCTTATTCTGGTTCTTCTTCATACCACTCCTGTGACTTTTAGAAAGTCATGCCACCTGTCTAGATCTTAGTTGGACTTGGATTGGATATTCTCTAAGGAACTTCCATCACCAAAGGCTATGGAGCCCCATATAATAAGATCTTCTATCTTCTTGATTTTTCACTGACTGCTCTCCATGTTTTTTCTCCTTATTCCCACCATTTTATATCCCTACTTTCTTCCAAAAATCACCTAAAATGTTGCTTTCTACATGATGTATTTTTTAATTCCCCAAGATACTAGTGTCATCTTGTCCAAAATTGTCTTGTATCAGCTTTACATGTGGTTTGTATGTCCTTTATATTTACCAAGGTACTTGTCCTTTATTATGGGGATATGTTGATTCCTAAAAAGAGCATAGAAACAATTTTTATGTAAGAATGCAAAGCTAATAGGATCAGCTTGAAAAGACATTCAGCCTATGAATAAGTTATGGTATATTAATATAATGGGATGTTTTTGTTCTATAAGAAATGATCAGCAGAATGACTTCTGAAAGGCTTGGAAAGACTTACATGAACTGATGCTAAGTGAAGTGAGTGGAACCAAGAGAACTGTGTAGTAAAAGAATTTGATATTGTATTAAAAGCTTGAGAATAGCAGAAGAGAGCAGAAGAGGACAAGGAATCAATTGACTGATAAACATTTAAAAATCAACTATGTACCAAGTACTGTGCTCACAATAAATAGGCCCTGTCCCCAAAGTACTTACAGTCTTAAAGAAGGAAAGTAAATGGCAGAATCTCATTTCCCAAATAAGTAATATGTAGCACAGATTGTTCCCTGGATACATCAAAATCTGCAGTACAGTCATGAATTGTCCTGGACATATAGGCTTGTCTACTTGTGTTGTATTGCTATATTTCTTTAAGGGCATATCCATTTCCTGTTCTCTTCATAGACACTGTGTACACTAGTGGGAGAGTGAATCAGGATTATGGATGGATAGGCCCATGTGTATAACTTTTTAAAAAAATATTCCTGATTTTGATTTCTATTATATAAATACTGTGGTTATTCTTGCTTTTGCCCTATCATTTAGCAAATGTTTTATACTTTAAACTATTATACTATTATTATGACTAAATTTGTATAAATGAAAAGAACAACTATGGAGATCCAGGAGCTAGCATAGACAAACCTTGAAAATTGAGCCATGGCTGATTATAGCACCTTGACTTATCATTGTAATTGTGGGTAGGGTGAGAAAGACAGCCTCACCCTAACAAAAGAGAAATCCAGGAGACATTTAAGATTCAGTAATATGCCCCAGGCTAAATATAGGTACCTATTGTCTGCACCATTAGAATATAAACTTCTTCAACTTTTGCCTTTATATCCCCAGTGATAATAAGCATGATGATAAGCCCATAGAAAACATTTCATAAATTCTTGCTCATTCAATTGATTATTAATATATGAATCACTATTTGTCTCAACTAAAAACTTTCAATATAGTAAAAGATTGAAGTCTTGTTTTAGAAACAAACAAACAAAAAAAAAACAGTATAACCTCTCCCTCCCCTGCTTCCCTCCATGCTCCCCAACATCGCCATCTCTTTTTGTTGGTTTCATATCACTATTTCAGAAACTAACATTGACTAATGATGCTAATGGCGACATACCTAATCCAGTTGCATGGAAGTTCAAACAGTAGCCTTTTATCTTCTAAAGTTATTTTCACTTAAAATATGAGATGCCTCTTTGGGAATAATAAAGGGGAAGAATTTAGAGGGAAATTTGGGTAATGTAAATCCAAAATATATCAATAATATATCATTTTTTAAAAAAGCAAAACAAAAAACAAAGTTACTTCTGTTTGTTTGTCCTCTTCTAGGTCAATGTATGAGATTTAATGAAGAAGTTCCCCTTGATGTTAATACTGCATATGTTCCAGGTCTGCCTGGGCCTTGTGCCTCACTGTTCAAAGTGCTGATCACACCAAATAGAGATGCCGCTCTTTATTTCCTTACTCAACAATGCATCTCTGTGTCCAAGGAAACAACTCTTTCCTTCAGTACAAAGAAGAAAAACAGGTCTTGACCTGCTAAATAGGAGCATAAGAAAAGCCACTCCTATTCTTCATGTGATAGGACCATTATAAAGGAATAATGTCACACTGGACTGCTTTTAACTTATTTAGCCTTTTGGGAGGGAATTTGTCAATTGGCATTTAGAGTTAGTAAACAGAACAGAAATGTGTGAGCCGCCCACAGATATATCATTTCAATTCCACTACTTGGATAGCTGATTTCCAGAGACACCCATTTTTTACTGCCCAAAATGTTGTCATGTTGTATATCCTCCGGTTTCCAAGTTTATTGAAATAGAGGGAAATGAGTGATGGGCAATTTCTGCTTATGGCTGAACACTCCAGAGATTTACCCCTTCGTCAAATGTTTTCATAGGCAATTGTCACAGGCTATAAGCCTCCACTTATTAATGGCTTGAATAACTATTTTTATACCCTGCTCTGACATTAAGAGCTTTCCATATCTCATAGCCAAAAATTTGGCCTTCTAATTCTTTTTGTATCTTTGGTTTTTCTTGAAATATATAACAATAGAGAACTTCAGGCAGAAAATGTTTGGGGATTGACTTAAGGAGAAAGGCTAATTCTCAAGTTTCCCCTATTATTATTATTGTTCAGTCATTTTTTCAGTCATGTCCAGTTCTTTGGGACTCTTTTTGGAGTTTTCTTGGCAAAAATACTGGAGTGACTTATTATTTCCTTCTCCAGCTCATTTTATACATAAAGAAATTAAGGCAAACAAGGTTAAGTTACTTGCCCAGAGTTATATTTCCAATACTTAAATAATGATTAATACCTCAGTATCATTTCACTCATTGCTATCTGCAATATACATTGATAACTAGTTAACGTTGGTTAGCTTTTGCAAAGGGATATTTACTGAGAACATATAGCAAATAGAGAAAATATAAACATCTATTCTCTATAGCCTTAGTTCCTGGTGAGAATGGAATCAGACTTAAAATCATGCTAAAAACATTTCTCTTGCCAAAGAGGTCCCTTCTGGGTATGACATTTCTAATGAACAAATTGTTTTTTGGCCAACAGGATAAGGCATCCTTTCACCTGACCAATCAGTCACTGCCGTGCTGAGAAGGGCCAGCTTCTTCCTAGACTTAGTAGCTAAACCTCTAGTAGCTCTTCTGAACTTTCAAGATTTTTAAAGATACTATACCAAAGAAAAGAAGGCAAGAAGTGGATCACATCCTAACACAAACTTTCCTAGGAAGCCATGCACTCATTCTCCAAAACTCAAAGAATCAGCCTTACATCTCATAGACAGTGAAAAGAGAGAATTAGATTTAGAAGGTAGTGTCTTTTATATGCAGATTCAGCTCTAATTTAGCAGCCAGTCAAAAGACATTTCTCCAACACTCAATAAGCAGACAGAAAACAATACAAGATACCTATGCATGCTCAGAACCAAGGAGATGGTAAATAAGTTCTTGCCTTTCCATGTCAAAATTTACTTTTCAGAAGTTAGATTACCAAATCTTCTACATAGACTGGCAGCTGACACAAACAGAATGTAATACATTCTTTTCTGAATAGATCCTCATTGGCCAGATATTAGTACTATAGAAAATAAATACAAAATGATTTTTTAAATAATTTTTTATTGTTAGAATGCATACCAGGGTAATTTTTTACAGCATTATCCCTTGCATTCATTTCTGTTCCGATTTTTCCCCTCCCTCCCTCCACCCCTTCCCCCA
Organism: Antechinus flavipes; assembly: GCF_016432865.1. Lineage (NCBI taxonomy): Eukaryota > Metazoa > Chordata > Mammalia > Dasyuromorphia > Dasyuridae > Antechinus > Antechinus flavipes. Next base: position 252,293,869 of record NC_067401.1, read on the forward strand.
GATGGCAAGAGTCCTTTACATGTTGAATGGGTTGCAGTATATCCTAGATACAATATATGTGTGCAGAACCGAACAGTTTTCTTGTTGCACAGGGAGAATTGAATTCAGAAGGTATAAATAACCCGGGAGGAAAAACATAAATGCGAGCAGTTTATATTCATTTCCAGTGTTCTTTCTCTGGGTGTAGCTGCTTCTGTCCATCTTTGATCAATTAAGGCTCTCTTTATCAAAGAAGTCCACTTCCATCAGAATACATCCTCAAACAGTATCATTGTTGAGGTATATAATGATCTCCTGGTTCTGCTCATTTCACTCAGCATCAGTTCATGTAAGTCTCGCCAGTCCTCTCTGTATTCATCCTGCTGGTCGTTACTTACAGAACAATAATATTCCATAACGTTCATATACCACAATTTACTCAACCATTCTCCAATTGATGGACATCCTTTCATTTTCCAGCTTCTAGCCACTACAAACAGGGCTGCCACAAACATTTTGGCAATACAAAATGATTTTAAAGGAGAAAGGCACTAGCAAATTGTGGTGATTTATCATGGTTTGTGAAGAACCTCTTTTGGCTTGATCATGGGATCAACGGAAGATTTACTTATAGAAAGATTTTACAAATCCTACATGATTTCTATATGTCAAGTATCTGAGTAAAAGCAATATGCATTTGAATAAAATAGATTCTGGTTTAGTGATCAATTGCCTACTATCATGTCCAATTCCTCATAACACCATATGGGTGGATTTATGTTTGTTTTGGGTTTTTTTTTATTGGCAGAAATATTAGAACAGTTTGCCCTTTCCTTCTCTAGTTTATTTTATAGATGAGAAAACTGAGGCCAATGAGGATTAAATGACTTAGCCAGGGTCATATGGCTAATAAGTGTCTTAAGTTAGAATTGAATTCCTGACTTCAGGCCAGGCACTCTATCCACTACACTCCACCTATGTGTTTTGGACCAAGGAATGCAACTGTCAAAGAAGAGATTGAATTGAGTCTTGAAGCAAATTTAGGAACTCTAAGAAGCCCAAAAGAGAGAATTCTGAGGATAGGGAACAACCAATGCAGAGACATGAAGAAAAACAGAAAAATGAAAAATGTGAACTTCCAATTGATCGCCATCTTAGTTTACCACATCAACACATTGATGTTCATCTCATCTCCAGAAAAAGTAATGGAATTCCTGACATCCCAGCTCCACAAAGAGTTTTTAGCTTTCCTGAGACAAACATACTCATTTCTATAATGCTTTTTCTTCTTCAAAACTCTTTATTTCCTAGGCTAATGGGTAGTTTATGGTCTTGAATTTGATAGCAAAATAATAATAATTTGTCAACCAGCATTTATCAAGTACCTACTAGATGCTAGGGATACAAAAAAGATAAAAGATATTGCCAAGTCCTAAAAAGATTATGGTGTAAAGGGAAAGACAATATGAAAATAACTATGTACAAACAAGTTATGTACAGAATAAATTGAATATTATCAATATAGAAAGGCACTAGAATTTAAAATGATCAAGAAAGGTTTGTCATGTAGTGTGGATTTGACTGGGGCTTTAAGGAAGTCAGGAAGAAAAAGTGAGGAGAAGAGGAGTAATAGGAAATTCCAGGGAATACAGAGACAATAAATAAAATATCCATTGTTGGAGATAGAGAGACTAATATAAGAAACAACAAAGAGGTTGAGACATCCAGTTCAAAATGTCCAATAGACAAAATGTCCAAGGAAATGTGAGACTGAGGGTCAGGAGAAAGGTTATGATGGTATAAATAGATTTAGGTCTTCTGCATAGAGATGATAATGAAATCCATGGGATCTGATGAGGTCACCAAACAAAATGATGTAGAAGGAAAAGAGAAAATAATCCAGCACAGAGTCTTGATGGTTAATGGGAGGGTCCTGATGCAAATGTAGCAAATGAGACTTAGAAGGAGTAGAGTGAAAACCTGGTGAGAAGAAATGACTGCAAGGAAGAGATATAGAACAATAACAGATTATGAACAAGCAAAGGAATTTCAGAGATTATGAACATGGGAATAGTCTTTTTATAAGTGATGGCAAGATAAAAGGTAAGCTCTGGAACAGATAAAGGATTGGACATGGGAAATAAACAAATTAAGAAATTGGGAAGGTTAAATATTTAAGAGAAGTATATATATATATATATATATATAGATAGATAGATAGATAGATAGATACTAATATGAGGACAAAATCCTTAAGAAAGAAAGACTGTAGACCAAGCACTGAACCCATTGAGGAATGAATAAAGACTGAGCAGGAGTAGACAGAACAGTATCATGAAAACTTAATGAAAATAGTATCAGAGAGAGAAGCGAACTCAGCAGATCAAATGTTGCAGAAAGGCCAAGAAAAATAAGAACTGAATAAAGGCTATTAAATTTGGCAGTTAAGAACTCACTACATTTTCAGTTGAATGATGAAGCTGGAAGTTAGACTGCAAAAAAATTAAGAGAATGAGAGGAAAGGGAATAGATGATACAAGTAGGTAGAAAATAATCAACCGAATTTTGTTTGATAAATATATTATGTATGAACCTCAAAGGAAGAAAGGTTACTGGGTGATGGGAGAGAAACTGAAAGTGATGATAGGGAACAAGAATATTCCAATTCCCCCACCATGACCAGTGAGTTAGGTCTTTGAACAAATCAGGGTTGGAAAGTCTGGTCAGGGAAGCTGTATCATCAGGAAGGAGTCAGATCTCTGTGAGTGCAACAAGATGGAAGAAGACAGAAAGAAAAAAGATTTAACATTTTAAAATGGCTCATTATTAATGAAGTAGACAGTAAAAGGAGTAAGTAGCTTTAAAGTTCAATGTTGGTAAGTGTTCTGTCAAGGGGAATGAAAGTGAGTGGTCAGTTAGGACCCAAGAATAAGATTTGAACTATAGTAGCCAGAGGTTCAGAATTACCGGGAGGGATGGAAGTATTTTAGCCATTGAGGAATTATATTATGTAGATTATCATTGTCCATAGAGATGGTGGAGTTGTCCCAAGATGTCAAGCAGCAATCAGTGTCTATAGCTTGGGACTTTGATATAAGCAAACTGATTTCTATGGAGTTTGGGTGGATAGAGAGAGGGTGTACCTGGAGTGCCTTCAGTCCAGCTAACCTCATTTATCACTTTATAATTTATAAAGAGGATTTCTCCCTATGTTTTCCCAGATTTTACATTATATAAAGTATAAATACAAAAAAAAGGGGAAACAACCCACTCTTATATTCACTCATATTCACATGGTCCCTTAAATCTGATTGAGGTAAATGCAGGCCTCTCATGAGTAACAACAAAGATGTTCTAGATAATTAGCAATCATTTTATTATTTTATGCATATATATAAAATTCTAAACCCAATACTCTCTTTCTCTACATGTTTTTAAGAATGTCAAGCAGTTATTGGCTTATGGTTCTACTCTAGTACTTCATAGTAAAAAATAAATCAGGATTTCTTCCCCTTTGTAAAAGAACCTACAGTTTTAGAGCTATGTTTAGCCATAAAATGCCAGATGGAAATGAAACTTCTAATTGCTTACTGCTCAAGACCAATGGCATTCAGAGAACAGAGCTATTCACAATTCCACAAATAAATTCTTGCTGTTATGGCTGTTATTGCAGAAGATATTCCATTACTACTTCTATGGTTATGTCCTCATACTTTGTAAGCATCCCAAGCCTCTTGTAGAACTCTCTTCCAAAAATAAGTCTCCACCCTTAATTATGTCACTACATATTCATGGCTAGAGTTTTTTGCTCTGTGCTTTTGACATGAAGATTGACTTCAAGCCTAGAACAGCAAAATCAACTGCTGATGGCCATATTATATTGTTCAAGCTCCATTATGAGTTATCAAAGACTTTTTTGCTTGGCCTTTCCAAGCTAATTGAATTTTACAAGGAAACTGAATGAGGCCCCAGATTATCCTGAATCATGAGCTGGGTGTGGTGGTGACTGGAAGGTTGTCTAGAAACATTCTAAAGAATTCAAGCTATCAACTAGCCTATTGATATGATTTAATTGCCTGTAAATTATTTTTTATGGGAAAATTCCATGCTTATTCCAAAAGAAAGATAATATGACTTAGTGGACAGAAATTGGTCTTAGAACAAGGGAATCTGAATTCAAATTCCATATCTGATACATTTTGACCAAGTGACCAAAAACAAGTCATTTAATATTTCAATGCTCTGTCCAGCTCTATACATTGCAGAGAATTTTCTGACCTAAATCATTAGAGAGAGAATCGTCATTTAGGAGTTATCCATATTAAAGAAGTCATAGATCCACTGCCTCATCCCTACTTCAGAAGATGAATATTAAGTGATCTCACTATACTCCCCAAATGCTGCACATCTGGGAGCTGTTTTCATGAAAGCATAATTTGAAATAGTATTCTGGTAACCTTGAATAGATTTAAATATTGAAAAGAATGTCAGAAGGTATAACACATGTGACATACTTGGTTTAATCCACTAAAGGCACCAATTTTTCTCAGAGAAAGTGACCAAGTACCCTTGGTCAAAATTTCCTGTATTTACATTTCAGGATTTACAAGTTGTGATATATATCTTCTCAAAACTCTGCAAAATACTTCCAATTACATTTCCTACCTCTGATGTCATAATTCATGAATAGATGAATGGATAGACAAATAAGTGAATAAGAATTTTATTAGGTGCTTAACTGTGAGCAAAATACCACACTAAGGTTTGGGGAAGTAAACACTGAAGAAAAACAGTCGCAGCTTTTAAGGAACTCACATTTAATAGAGAGAGAGACAATAAGAGTCAAATGCAAGTCAAATAAAAAGATTCAGCAACGTTTAGGGTACAGTAACAAAATCGTTGATAATATATTATCCATAATTATGTATCCATTTAACAAATCATATCTATTTCTAGCGCTGACCTATCAACAAAATCGTTGATAATATATTATCCATAATTATATATCCATTTAACAAATCATATCTATTTCTAGTGCTGACAAAATTTGTAGAAGTCATTGCCAGGTTGTCTATCCACTTGGGTTGCTTCAATAGATGTTAGAAATGGGGTCTTGAGTAGAAGGTTTAGTGGCCAAGAAGTCAATATCACTCCTAAAGTTCTTGGATTTTCCTGCTTGTAGTGATAGCTTTCAGGTTACTAGTGGTGATGGCAGATATGGCAGGCTCTTTTTCCAGTGCATTCCACTAGGGATACTCTTTAGGATCTGACACTAAATAGAACTGATAGTCTGGGGCTCTTGGATTTGTAATCCTGAGCTACTGGGTTTCCAAGAAAGAGAGGCGTTTATATTTGTGACTATTATTTGCAACACAATTTTGTTGTTACTAATGAAAGGCCTGCATTTACTTCAATCAGATTTAAGGGACCTGTGGACAAGAACTTTATCAATGATAATGAATTACCTATTCTGCTTCTCAAAGAGTTATTCCAAAATTTCTCTTCTTCAATCTCCCAAAACACCCTCTTCTACCTTTTAACTGAAGAAACTTATATTTTAATGAGAAAACTCAGAAGAAACTATTCAAGGATAGTCTTAAACATCACCCATTTTGGATATCTTCATCAAAGGAGTTACTGTGCTCTATAAGCAAAGCAGAATTGAAGTAGTTCAAAAGACACACAAGATGCACAAATTTAGAAAAGCTATCCCAATTGTTCGCATGCATTAATTTGTACTTCATCTGTGGTAGAGCATTCTGAGCTCATATTAGTCTGATCAGCTATAGTTGGATACACTGTAATTTAACTCTAACCTAGTAATGTCATTTTGGTTCTCTTTGAAAGTAATGGACAACAGCCAATCAACTAATTCCATTTTCTCCCCTCTTCTCCAATAGATTGCTTACATTACCACTCCTATCTCCAATTTTCAATCTTTTCCTATCCACTGATTTTTTTCCTGCCTACCTATAACTATGCCTAAGTTTGTACAATCTTAAAAAAAATTCACTGTACTTTAGCATACCCTTAGACTATCACCATCTCTTTCACTAACTCTTTAATAATGTCAGGGGAAAAAAAAAAACTTGCATTAAGAACTTACTGTGTGCTAGGTACTGTGCTAAATATTGGGAATAAAATATGAAAAAAGGCACCTTCCCTCAAGGAACTTACAATTTAATCAAATAAGAGAATACACAAAAGGAAACTGAAAACCTGAAAACTTAAAAACCTGAAAAAGTTGAGGATTTGGGGAAGGATATTCAAAATGGGGGCATTATGGAGAAGTCCAAAGTGATTCAGTCAGGTTGAAAAAAATTTTTTTAATTTAAATTTTATTTTATTTAATAATAACTTTGTATTGACAGAATCCATGCCAGGGTAATTTTTTACAACATTATCCCTTGAACTCGCTTATGTTTCATTTTTTCCCCTCCCTCCCTCCACCCTCCCCCAAGATGGCAAGCAGTCCTATATATGTTAAATATGTTGCAGTATATCCTAGATACAATACATATTTGCAGACAGTCAGGTTGAAAATTGATAGCTGTCATGGACACTCTCCTTGAATAGAGGTTTTGGAAGGAACTCTCTGTTCTGCTTTCAATCAAAGGAGCCCCAGCAGCACATGGTGCAATAATCTATAATAGTTGTTTCCATTTCTTCTCTTATTGTATCCTCAATTTCATTTCTGACTTTAAGATTCAACTGAAACTCTTCTCTCCATAGTTATCAGTGATATAATAATTTCAAAATCTGATTTTTGTCTTTTTTTAATTGATTTCTGTGCAGTGTTTGAAAATATTCATTACCCTTTCCTTTTGAATGTTCTCTCACTAGGGTTTTCATGACACTTCTCCTGAATCCTTTCCTTCCTTTCTGACCTTTCTCCTTAACCTTTTTTATGGAATCATTATCAATTTCATACTTGTGATTTTGAGTGTTCCAAAGGGCTCTGTCCTGCACCTTTTCTTTTTCCTTAATAATCTCACATTTTCTCCTGGGCTTAATGATAACTCATACATAGTTCTATATACTTAAATCTATATTTTTGTTTCCTGTGCCTTTCCCAAATTTCATTGTTGCCATTCAGGAATTCCAAACTAGATATCCCATCTGAAACTCAACATGTCTAAAACAAGATCATTTTCTTTCTTTCCAAAACATCCCCTCTTCTGAACTTCGTTATTCTCTTGAGAATACCATCACCTTTCCCATCTCCTAAACTTGTAACCTCAGTGTTATCTTTGAATTCTCCTTTATCTCACATGTTCACTCAGTTAACAAATCTTGCCATTTTTTACCCACATTATTTTTTTTTTAATATCTGAGGGAAATGATTATTGAATAAGACTAAGGTTTTTCTTCTTCCTATTTTCTCATTCAAAAATCAGCCTCTGCAGGTTCCCCAGCCAGACTTTGAAAATCAGAACTGAAAACTTTGGTGAGATACATCCAATTGGGAAAACTTAGATCTGATCAGAAAATAAGGAAATCCTAGTATTTGTGTTATGTGGTGAAATCTGTCCTATTGTATTTTAATCAGATCTGAATAGAAGCAGAACACAAAAACCTCATTACAATAAGAGCACCTCTCATTATAATAATTATTCTTTCTTTATTTGATAACCAGAGTTGATTTCTAGGAATGCCTACTCTTCAAAGAGCACATAAGTTTTGAATGAGTTCCATGAGGAGTCTTTGGTTTAGGAGAGACAAACAAATGACCCTTTTATTAATTATCTGCTTGCCATAATTAATAAAATGATTGATAATTATCCAGAAATTCTGTTTCTCAAATATTTATAGTCACAGATTTGATACTTTCTCATTACTTAGACAGCCACCATCTTAGTTCAAACCCTCATCTCCTCTAGCTATAATGGCTTCCTAATGGTCTTATTGGCTACCTTAAGGCTCTTTTCCATTCCATTGCAATCTCTGCATACCTAACAAAGTGATTTTTCTTCTGTACAGGTCTTACCCCATTCATCAAATTCTAATGATTCTACATTACTTACAGAACAAAATATAAACTCCTCTGTTTGACATTTAATATCTTTTATAATCTAGTCTTCCTGGGTCAATTGAACAATAGTCTTCTTTTCACATTCCACAGTCCAGCCAAATTAGTTTTCTTGCTTTTACATATAATGAATATATTTCTATAAATAAATGCTGCTTGTCCTGATATAATATAAGCTAATTAAGAATAGAAATAATTTCATTTTTGTCTTAATTCCTAGAAATTAACATAATATCTGGCACACAGTATATACTTAATGCTTGCCGATCAATTGAATGTTTATATTGCACTTCCCTCAAATGAGTATTCACAATCAAAGAATGTTATAGTCTCTTTAGAGTGTCTTCATCATTTAACAGCAGATCCATTAATAAATTTTGCAGCTTGGGGAAAGCAGGATGAAGCATACCTTTAAATCAAAGTTAGAGTTCATGATATGATTACATGGAATATGAAATAATTAAGATGATTTCAATTGAACAAAAGAAAGAATTACCATGGTACTTCAAAAATGGAAATTACTAGCAATATTTGTTATTTGATAACTTCCTATTTTAATTCTTGCTAAACAGAAAAAATAATTAATTTTTTCCCACCTACAAAAGAATTGTATGTATTGGATTTTTAGGCCCCCTATATATTAATGACCTGGAGTAACAAAGAAAGTATACCCTAAAGATAGCAAAATTGGAAGAAAATAGCCTGTCTTAAATACAGATATAAGTTTTTTTGTTTGTTTGTTTTAATGGAATTTTTTGACCTTCCAGAATAGCATGATGATGGCATCAAAAAAAAAAAAAGATTGCCTGAAAATAATAGATGGGGCAAAATTAATAGAATACAGAAACTCTTAATAGGAAGAAATCCTTAAACTGAACTTACTGAGAAATCAATAAGCTCTAAAGCTTTGATGTCAAAAGAAGATTCTTGCAAGCATACAAGAGATATTTCACATAAAAAAATGCCAGTCCAAATCATTTATCAGCTGCATTAAATGAAAGAAAAGACTGAACAATAATATACCAAAAAGGAAAGGAAAACAATTTCTACCCCAAAATATAACTTGCCCTTCATAGTGTACTTTTACATGAAAAAGAGATGGGTATAAGATGATATGCTCATAATAATTTCTTTAACAGAGATGATTCAAGTACTTAAACTATAAATCACAAAAACATAAAATTTAATTAAAGTGAATAAATCCATATAATATTAAAAAACTAGGTGATGACAACATTTATATTCTGTAAGAAGAAAACCAAATCATTGGTCCTTTGAAGTTCACCTTATCAGAGAGACATTGAGAGAATAAAGAGAACAAGTATAAACTAATTTCATGATGAGGAATAAGAAAAATATAAGTAAAGCTGGGATACCTAACTATGAGTTTGTAATCTTTAAAAAAAAAAGTTGATAACTATATTTCAAATTAAATGGTTTACTTTTTAATAGCATGTATTTTAATTTATACCTTTAAAAATATTCTTCTGAAAAGAGACCTAGAATCACCAGATTCTGTCAAATTGGTCGGTCTTTACTATATGAAATGTTAAAGATCCTTGATTTAGAGAAAAAGAAGGTGAGGAGAGTTTAATCATTATTTCATGGGGAAGTAGCAGAAAAAGAGGGGTTCCTGAATTATATTTTTATCTAGGCTGGGAAAGGCGATGATAAAAGATTTTTATGTCAGAAAAATCAAAGGATGTGTGTCTGAGGTAAATAAGGGAATTGTTTGGTATTAGATTATTTCAAACAAATGATCTGTAGGCATCTAGGTTTTTTCATAAGGCTAGATCCAAGGACTTTTGATTGGGCCTTGGCAGAGGAAGGATATGTGTTTAATGGAAAAGATAAGAGACAGCTTTTTCTCTTTTTAAAAAGAAAACAAAACAAGTTATAGATGTCCAATACTGATTTAAAACTATCTTAATGTAACATAGAAATATTTGATGGAGGAAAATGTAAACAATTTCAGCATTAAATGTTAATGACTTAACATGGCCATGAAACAGAAGAGAACCATATGATAGCTTAGAAAAACAAAACATAATAAATTTGGTTCATACAAGAGAAATTCTTAAAATACAAGGTCACATAAAAATTAAAGTGAAAGATTGGAGTAAAATGCATTACTCTTTATATAAATTATGAAAATCAGTACATAGAATCATGATTTCACACAAATCAATAATAATAATTATAGATATTTCAAGAAACACACCAAAGCTAAAAGAATATTTCTTGTCTCTCTAACATGGGCATTTTTTCTAATAGTGCAAACATACACCATCTATATCTTTTTATCTTACATTGTATTTTTTCAGTTCTCTCAAAGATATCCACAGGAGGATCATTTAATAAGATGAATCTTCATTTCAAGTTTATTATTAATTATAATCCAATGAAACATGTGGTTTATCTATCAATTATATTTCACTTTCACTACATAAACATCCCATAAATGTCACCATGTAGATACTGATAAATATGTGTGTGTGTGTGTGTGTGTGTAGCACACATACTATATATGTGTATATATATAAGAAAGAGAAAGAGAGAGGGAGAAAGGAAGGAAATAGAGAAAGAAAGACTTTTCTACCATTTTCCAGAAACTTCTTCATTCTAAAAGATCACTTTAGTTCTGGAATTTATAACTGGGAAGTACTTCCTACCACTACACTTTGATGATTTTGGAAGAGAAAATGAGACTGACAATTTCATGCAACTCTGTTTCACTAAAATCCTGCGAATTCACAAGAAAGCCAAAACATTACTCATACTTCATCAACATTTTGATGATGTTGGTCTTCTTCAAAAATAAAGAACCAACAACAATCATAGGATCCCATGTATCTTCCCCCACTCCCAGAGAAAGATCCCATTTTTAAAGAATTCTGATGACTTTACTCTATATCAGTTCATACAGATCTTTCCTTTCTTCTATGTTTATCACATGCATCATTTCTTACAGATAGTAACATTCTATTAAGTTCATGTACCACACTTTGTCTAGCCATTCCCCAATGATAGATATCTACTTTTCTTCCAGTGCTTGATTATCACAAAAAGTGCTGCAATGCAATGTTTTTCACTTGAAATTGAGCTATTAGTGTGGGAATCATAAGTAGTTCTATCTTACATAATGAAAGTTATTCTGTGGATTAGCTCTTGTGAGTTTTATAACTCAGGAGGACAAGTCAGGGAATTCTGCTGGCTCCTTTCAGGCAGAGTTCACTATATTTCCAGAATTAAAACCCCTTGGTTAACCTGCCTTTATATATGCAAACTTTTTTGTGAATTTTCTTTCTCCATAATTTTAAAACTCTGAAGTTCCTTTTATTATTAATATTCTGTCATCCTAAATGCTCATGGAAAACACAAATAAGGCACTGTTTTACCTGAATCCAGACCTGTGTTTCTGCATGTTAAGAAGTTTAAAGGCTTTTAAACAGGGTTTTTAATTTGCGTTCATGAACTTTTTTTTTTAATATTTTGGAAACTGCATTTTATAATAATTGGTTTCCTTTGTAATCTTGTGAATTCTATCTTATGGATTTAAAAATATAATTCTGGGACACTGTGGTGACCTTCTTCTTTTAAAATATGTAGAATAGTTCTCTCTGGGGGGAGGTTTTCTTGGAGGCAGCTTTTGTATCAGTTTGGATCAATAATTACCCCAAATGCAGCCAGGTGATAAAAGTTCAGATCTTTTATTATCTCCAATATAGCCCGGTTAGCTTAGAGGTCTATCTCTCTGCTTCGTTCCAAGAGCTCTTGCTGCTTTGTCCTTTGCTTCTGCCTCTGCTTTCTTCAGCCTCCAGAGCCAGCACCAAGTTGAATCTGTCTTGCCTCGGAGAGAGGGCTTCTGGCGTAATTCTGCTGAAATCTCCCAAAGTGTTCTGTGTCTGCACCAGAGTGCTCCTCTCCAATCCAGCTGAACTCTCTTCTGCCACCAGCCAGCCAAGTGGAAAATATTCTCTTGAATCATTCCTGCCTTGGAGAGAAGGCTTCTGGCGTAATTCTGCTGAAATTTCCCAAAGTGCTCTGTGTCTGTTTCTTTTATACAAGAGGGAGGAATTGTGGGATATGAGAGAGAGGGATTATGGGTTTTCTCCCATAGTGCTCTCTGGTCCTAAGAGCTTCAAGGGAGGTGTGAATTCAGATATCTCATACTAAACCCTGAAATTTCCCAAACGTGTGAACTCCAATGAGTAAAGGTGTGAATATAAGCATTGTATCAATTAGTTCTACTTAGTACCTTGTTTCAGGTTCTGGCCCAAAACATCTTCTTGTAAGATCAGATCAACTCTAATTAGTTAGCAGTTTGTAAAGATTCCAACAGGACACAATCTATAGGCTTCACTAGACTGTCAAAAGGAGTTCATATCACACACACACTCATGCACAAGTTAATAATGCCTGATTTAAGGAATAGCTCCAGGTTTTTACAATGGTACAACTATTGACTTATGGGAACTTGTGTCCATAAAGTTGAGAACCTAGCTAGAGATAGGGGGCCTGAGATTCACTGAAGAGGAGGAAAAATAAAAACTTAAGTTGATTTCTAGAAAAATTTAGATTGTTGATACAAATGTGGATAAATCCTAGATGGTCAGCAAAGCTAGGTCAAATACATCTATGCAGACCTATATAACATCATTGATTTAAAGCTGGAAGGGGTCTTAAATATCAAGTAGTCTGTTTTTATGCAAGAGGAAACTGAGGCACAGAAAAATTAGGGGATTTGCCCAAGATTATGAATCCAGATCTTCTTTTCTCCATAGACTTTATTTTTTTTCATCCTATTATCATATTGCCTCTCCACAATTGTATACTTAGCCATCTGGATTTTTCTTCCTTGTAACATTTGAGCTGACTCACCCCTCTTATCCTCTGGTAAAGTTTTTAAACTTAAGCCTTATCGCAACTGAATTAAAGGAGGCACTGCATATATCCAATCTGTTGCTAAGCCCTTCACAATTTCTACACGTCTCCTTTCCACTTACACAGCTGTCACTGTGGCTCACCTCATCTCTTACTTGGACTGTTGCAGTAACTTTCTAACTCACCCTCTTGCCTTAAAACTCTCCCCATTCCAGTGCATTCACCACTCTGTTGCCAAAGTAATTTCTATAAAGTCCTGACCTGACCACATGCCCCACCTCTTTCCATTCAATAAGCTCTAGTATTTTCTATTGCCTTTCAAAGCAAATATTAAAGCATTCTCTGATTTTTAAAGCTCTTCATAACCTGGCATCTTTCTACCTTTCCAATCTTTTGACACTTTATTCTTTTAAATCTCTATTCAGCATACTCTGTATTTCATGTCTTTTCTTTCATGTCTAGAACATTCTCCTTCCTTTTGTCCAACTCTTGGCTTGCCTAAATTCCTATAAAATTTAACTCAAATCCCACCTTTTGCAAGAAGACTTAAATGGTATGTCCTTATCCTAATACATTTCTTCGGAGATGTTCTCCCATTTACAAGCAAAAATAAAAAAATATTCTGGTCTGGCACTAGCATCAGTGATCAGCAAAGGACATAAATTGGTTTAAACAACTACCATATTTATGTAGAAATCTCATTTTTGGTTAAAACAAGGAAGTCTATAGCCAATTGCTACAAAAATATCTAAAGCATTGGATAATTGATAAATTAGAAAAAGTTAGGACCAAAAACACAAAATGAGAGTAATAGATTGAAAAGTTTATTGACAGGGAGCATATCATATGCCTTACTTCTGACAAATATGGCTGGCTCATGTGTAAAACTAATTGAGGCATTTATTGAAAGAGTCAAATATATGAAAAATAAACTAATGGAATTGAACATCTTTACTATATCATTCAATGTGAAACCAGCTGATGTGCCTGATAACCTACAACACAAAATCATTCAGTTGCAAAGCAAGGATGAGTTGAAATCTTAGTACAACGGCCCATTTTATGAGTTCTATAAATGTTACATAAGTAAAGATAAATTTCCCACTTTGAGGAGACATGTATTGAAATATGCATCTGTGTTCAGAACTACTTACTGCTTCAGGCAGTGCTTTTCAGAATTTAACTTCAGACTGAACTAAAGAAATGTGAAAAAACAGTTGCAAGTAGCAACATCATAACTACCAGTTAACATCACATGTTTCACCAAAGAGAAGCAGTTACAGCCATCATATTAAGAATGAGTTAATTACATATTTAACATGTATTGGACTATCTACCATCTAGAGAAGGAGGGGAAAAGTTGGATCAGGTTTTGCAAGGGTCAATGTTGAAAAATTACCCATGCATATGTTTTGTAAATAAAAAGCTATAATTTAAAAAAAAAGAATGAGTTAATTAAATGTTTGGCCAAATATATCAGGCTAACTTTTAAATTGATATTTTTTGTATGACCCAAGAATGATGTTTAAATATCCAAATGGCCCTTGACAGAAAAAAGGTTCCCCATCCCTCTAGTGGAGAAACAAAGTCATATCAAACTTGATATTCTCAATTGTATCAAAGAAGGAATTTGGAGAAATTCAGAGTGTAAAAATTATCAATAAAATCCTATAGCAATATATCCAGAAAATTATGGGAATTAAATTATTACTGATTTTATATGCGGGATATAAGGATGGTCCAACATAAGTAATTAATGAACATGACCCTATTTTTCTTTTTTCTTTTTTTCCTTTTCTTTTCTTTTCTTTCTTTCTTTCTTTTTTTTTTTTTTTTTTTTTTTTTTTTTGCTGATGCAATTAGGGTTAAGTGACTTGCCCAGGATCACACAGCTAGGAAGTGTTAAGTGTCTGAGGCAGATTTGAACTCACTTCAGGGCTGCTGCTTTACTCATTGTGCCACCTAGCTGCCCCATAATCCTGTTTCTCAATAGTTTTTAAATTGTTATTATATCTGTAGATGCAAAATTGGATCTATGATGGGGCATCTATGATTTCATTTGTAATGAAAGCTCCCTTTACCAAAGCAGAGTTGGTTAAGTGACTTACCAAGGATCACACTGTCAGTTGTGCAAAGAGGGAGAATTTCTTCATGACTCAAACCACATCTTTATACATTATATTACACAGCTCTTCTATAAACTTGTAGAAGAAATAGAAAAATCTCTAATGAGGAAAAAAAAAACCTAAGGAAAGTATCTGGATTCAACCAAACATATATAGCAGACATATGGACAATAGCCCACACAATAGTAAGAGCATTGAAGTTTGATTCACAGGACATTTGAAGAAGTGTAATGTTTTGTCCAAGGGTTTTGGTTCATATTCAGTTTGAAAGAATTCAAAGAGGTTCTCTTGTAGTCACAAAATATTTTATTAATGCAAAAGTTAAATAAACCAAACTCTCAGAGTAGAGGCTAGAAAGTCTAGTAATTATTAAATGTTTGGGAGAGCTTATGTAGTGAAATTTTGGACTTCAGTTAGCAGCCTAACATATGCTCCAAATGAGGAATAGGGACTTACAAAAAGGAGCAAGGTTGTAAAATAGAGAAGACAGATAAGGATGATGGAGTCAAGATGTGTCTTTTAGCAAAGTATTGTCAATCAGGTAAGAAGTCAGGCTTTTAAAAAGTCATCTAAGAAGCCAGGATGTGACTTTTACAGAAGACAGATAAGGTGTTTTATTGTTCCTCACATTCCTTAGCTAGAAGATATGCAGTTTTGAGTAGACCCTGGGCTCTGACCAATCAGTATTATACTAAAGGCATAGGGAAAAAAAAATTAATTCTGACCTTATTAATATCAAATGATGGGGGGGGGGGGAGGAAGGGGAGAGAAAGTCAATAGAATATAACTATAGATTTATAAATCTTTCCTATTTAAACTTTAATAAGAATGATAGCTAGTATTGATAAAGCATTTCAAGGTTTGCAATGTGATCTTATATGACTCTCACAAATAGTCTTGTGGAATACTTATTGGCTTTGCCATTATTCAGATTTAAAAATTGAGTTTAAAAGACCTGCCCAGGCCATACAGCTAGAAAAACTGAGACCAGATTCAAATTCAAGTCTTTCTGAATATTGATCCAATGCTCTATCAATTGTGCCATCCATTTTTTTTTACTCATTGTTCCTCAACTCCTTATGTTCAAACAGTTTCAAATCTTGCCATTATCAAACTCTAGAACAACTTTCTAGAATTTGGTAACCACAATAGTTCATTTCTTCATCACCTCTGCAATAATCTCCTAATTGGTTCTCCCTCCTTTAAATTTTCCCCCCACTTCAAACCATACTTTGTATTGCTGTCAAAGTGATTTTTTTTCTTAAATGGAAATTGGAACATGCACTCACCTATTCAATAAGTAATAGTGACTCACTATCACTTCTAGGATCATGTAAACATTCTCTATTTCTCTTTTAAAGCCTTTCATACCATGCTTTGAGCATCTTTCCAGATTCTTGGAGACAGACAGAAAGATAATTTATTAACTATTTTTGCTAGGTACTGTGTTAAATACAGGAAATAAAAATAATAAAGGTGAGGGAGTGCCTCCCCTCAAGGAGCTTACATTCTAATGAGGAAAACTAATACATGAAGAGGAACTAGAAAAGGGTTTGGGAAGAGCAGGAAATTAAATAGCTGTGGCACACCTGGAGATGGTTGTTAGGTACTGTGGAATTGTAGAACTGAACAAAATAAATCCAAAGCTAACCAATAAAGAGTAGTTTTAGGAGCATAGTCTAGAATGGAAATGATGACCTGAGTGACAAATGGTATAGTTGGAGATGAATAAGAAGTAAATATAATCAGTGTTTAGCAAAGAACCTGGTACATAATAGGTTCATAATAAATATTTCATGATTAATTCATTGATTTAAAAAGAAGTGTTGTTTGTATGATAAAGATGAGACATAAACAATGGAGAGTCTACATGCTCCTCTAATATCCTCATGTCAAAAGTAAAAAGGAAACAGCCTACATTGAGTGCTCATGATACTGTGGCCAATTTTTGAAGAATAAGGAGAAAAGTTGTGCAGGAAGGTAGATATGGGTGGATTGGCAATACTTGTTGGAAGAAACACTAAAGTAAATGAGATCAGCTGGAATATTTGGGAAATCTCTTCTGCTTACATAATACTTTATAAAGTATACAAAGTGCTTATATTCATTCACTCATTTGAAAATCAGGACAGTCTACTCAGGCAAGTATTACAAATGTTATTATTTTCATTTTACAAATGAGCAAACTGAGACTTAGAAAGAACTTGCCAATGGTCACATAGCTTGTAAGTATTTAAAGAGGGCTTCAAATGTAGTTCATTGTTTGCTTTAAGTCTGACAGTCCATAACACCACACTGAGAATTTAATTTTCCATGTTTGAGACACAATTAAATTCCTAGCTAGTCCCCAAGTTCTTCTAATATTAGAAAATCAGATTATTTGTTAACTCCTAGATTTTGTAAAGTGTTCTAGGTTTAAAAAAATTAAAAAACAAAACTTGATTACTACATAATATTTGAGTCATGATCTTTTTCTTCTCCTGTAAGATTAAACACTATGCTAAAAAGATTTATCTATTAGCTAATTATCTCCATAGTCTTCCAAAATTCCTGACATCTCATGCCAGTTTAGATTAAATTGCTGTTGCATTACTGTTACCAATACTCCCAGGATTCTCTGCAGCAGGCTTTCAATTTTCCTTAATTATTGTGTATCCATAGATCAAGTTGCTACCCAAAGTATTTCCCTATAATACAACACAATATTTGCAAGGTTTTGACCTCTATTAATTTTCATATAAAGGGAAAGCATGGATATTTTAGGTAATCTAGAGGAACTGCTTTTAAAAGCCTTAATTTCTTCAGATAACTTAATCAGTTACCATGGTCATATAACGTATTGAATATTGAACACTCTTTCTCTGTCCCTGTCTATCTCAATCTCTGTCTCTGTCTCTCTTTATCTCTCTCTATGTGTCTCTGTCTCTTTTTGTCTCTCTCTATCTCTCTGTCTCTCCCTCTCTGTCTTTCTATCTGTCTCTGCCTTTCTACTCTCTGTCTCTCTCTCTCTTTTTCTTTCTCTCTCTCTTAATACACACACACACACACACACACACACACACACACACACACACACGTGTGTGTGTGTAGCTTAAGTTCTTGTTTATTGAAAAGCAAGTTTTCTCATAAAATCCACTATCAGGTAGACAATATTACGTTATTATTTTGATTTTAGGATAGTTCATTAGGTCCCAGATAGTTTTACTTTTATAACCAATTCTGAAATAATTTGAAAACAATAAAATATAAAACACTTAAACTGTACTGAATATAACAATTTTCTTTGATGATTTGGGAGATTTTTTAAGAACCATTTCATATTTATATCTATAAACACAATTTTTTTTTGGCAAATGCAATTCTTTACATTTATATATTGCCTTAGTGTTCGCTATATTTTCCTTTTCTGTGCTTTTGCACCAGTTATCCCTCATATCTGGAATTAACTCTATCCTCACCTCAGTTTCTTAAAATACTTAGTTTCCTTTAATTATCAACTCAATTAATACCTGCCTGACATGCCAAAGTTTACTCGATTTGCCCTTTCCTTCTGCTATTTGTCTTTTTCTATTTCACAGCCATTCATATACCTACATGTAGCTGTTTCCCTCAGATAGTAAACTCTTTAAGAGTGGAAACTGTTGCATTTTAATCTTTGTCTTCTCAGAGTTTAGCATAGTCCCTGGCATATAGTGGGAGCTTAAGTTCTTGTTTATTGAAAAGCAAGTTTTCTCATAATATCCACTATCAGGTAGACAATATTACATTATTATTTTGATTTTAGGATAAGTTCATTAGGTCCCAGATAGTTTTACTGAGAACTTACTCAAAGTCATACACCTAATTTCAGTCAGAATTTCAGCCCAGGTTTTTCTTGACATTCTGATCCAAGGATGTTAAGGGGAAACTATAATTCCGCTACAGAGAAACTACAAAAGAAAACTATGCTTACTAAGGTTTGGTTAAATAAAAAGCTTGGTAAGTTTAAATTCTAATTCAACAAGGATTAATTAAGCATAGACTGCTTGGAAAACACAGCACGAGGTACTGGGGGAGATACAAGGCTGAGGCAAGTAAAGGACCTGTATTGATAGACCTTAACATTTAGTATGGGACATAACATCTGCAAGAGGTAGTGAAGACTCAAAGACAGTATGGAGATTTTAAATATTATCATTATCATTATCAACAACATCATCATCATTATCATATCACTAGCATTCATATATACCAGACATTGTGCTAAATGCTTTAAAATTATTTTCTCATTTGATCCCCATAACAACTCTGAGAGGTAACTGCTTTTATTACTCCTATTTTACAGATGAGGAAACTGAGTCCAACAGAGATTGTGACTTATTCAAAGTCACATAGCTGGAAGCATCTATGTTTAGATTTGAACTCAGATATTTCTAACTTTCTAACTTCAGTTCCAAGGCTTTATCCATTTTATCAACTAGCATCCCCTTCTACTGTTATTTCTAAGACTTTGTGAGGCTATTGTTTCTTTCTAGTTACAGCTGGAGGTCCTTGAGGTACTTTCTCAATTAAAGGTCTATGGATTGATTTTCTTTTAATAGCAACTGGTAAGTTGACTGCTTTGGAAACTTCCTCTAGCTTCTTCCAGTGCAGGAGTCTTAACTTTTTTGTGTCATAAATTCTTTTAGCAGTGTAATGAAGCCTTATAGACCCTGTCAGTCCACATTTGTAATTGAAGGACATTATAAATTTGTTAGTGATTAGTGAAAATAAAAATATCATCTATTTTTGCCCACCCATATTCTCTGACACATTGAAATTTATCTATGGTCCTCAATTTAAGAACCCTACCCTAATCCTACAGAGACATGCTGAAAAACTCCACTCTCCTAGAGGCACCAGATTTGGTGTGTGAGGCTTGTTTACACAGGATCTCAAGGCATTATTCCATGAAGAAAGGGGAAGTCATAACACAATAGAAAAAGAAGGCCTTGGTGGCTAGGTGCTAAAAAGGGGGAAGGGAGTTCTGTTATGAATGGATCTATATTTGAGTTTCTGGGGCATTTTTTCGTCCTCAGATGTAGCTATGCAATGACTTGACTATCCATCCCATTTTTCAAGAGAGCACATTCTCAGAGGCCCTATAGCCCTACATCTTCTGAATGGGAGGAGCATTTTTTCTGAGATATCTGCATATTTGATTGGGACACCATTCTTTTATTTAAACACAATTCTTATACAAAAAACCAGCAAGCTATTTGGAAACTTAACAATTGTTCCCTGGCATTACTGTGCTTTCTGTAGCTATATAGAGAACGCGATGCTCTTATAATAGCTACTGACCTCATCTTAAATTTCTATTCCTCCAAAGGTAAAACAATATAGATTACTATCTCTTTGCTGGTAAATGTTTGGAAAGTTTCCTTCCTGAGGTCTTCATGCTCCACTAATAGATTGCCAGCACTAACACAGCAAGAATCACATCTAATTTATCATTCTACTTCTTCTAACTCCTTGCCTGGAATTCTAAACACCAATTGGGGACTCCCATTGTGAGATTTCTCCTAATCACCTTAATAGATAGATTTTAGGGAGCTGCCCCATGTAAATAATTGCTAAGTGATTTGCCTGAGTCCCAAAGTTATAATAATAGCACTCACTTCCCAGGATTGTGAGGGGAAAAAAATGCAAAAATTTTTATAAAGCTCTTTGAAAACTTTAAAGTACTAAAGAAATGCTAGCTGTTATTATATAATAGAAATGGAGTTTTCACCAGGCTTTCCTGACCCTAATCTTAAAACTTGTTCTGCTAAGCCATCTGCTTCTGCTGGATGTACTGAATATTTAATAAATAGTCATTAATGTTTGGCTCCTAAAAAGAGAGAAAATGTATTTCCCTCTTTCCTTTTAGAACTAGGAGATTAGATTGCACATATTGTCAGATTTTGTTGATAAATAAATTTTGCTAAATCTTTATTTTAATCTTTGTTTCTTTCTGGGGAAGGACAGAAACATTTGGAAAGAAAAATAATATAAAAATAAAATAAATGAATAGAAAATTTTAAAGATAATAATGCTTTTTAAAAATTGAATTGTTGATGATTTTTCTACCTTATCTTTTCCCATTTTCCTTTTCATCTTTATTCTTAGCATCATGATCACAGGTATCTTATTTAGCATTGGAGATAGTGTATCACCAGGACTGGAGCAAAAGAAGCTTATTGAGAAAGTAAAAATCCTGATGCTTTTGGCTGAGTAACTCATGTCCCAAAACAACAACAGAAAAATATATGTGCATAACAAAGTTTTAAAACTAATAAGAGTGAAGGAATATTATGGTGTGATCTAAGCAAAATTCCATGTTTTGCCCTATATTCACTTGGCCTGCATTTGTTTTTTTCCTAGCTAATTTCAGAGATGGAGGTCTTTTTTTTTATCATAATGAGCTCTTTATAAACCAAAATTTGAGGTACTTTATATTTGCTGATATCTAGGCAGAGAGATATGTTTTGCTTTAGTACAAAAACATTCTTGCAACCTGCCTGATAACTAAAACAGCATCTACTCTGAGAAACTTGAAATGTTCAAATGAGGATTTTCCTTTAACAATTCATTTAATTTTAGGTAAAATAAAAGACATTTAGAACTTGGGCTTTATTCAGAGGAAGTTGGATCACAAGGAAATTTCAGTGTTTCAAGCCAAAATAACTGTGATATTTTTCACTCTTAGAACTTAGTAATAGTTTGCTATCACTTTTTTTCTCTGAAATCCCAAAATCTGCCACATCAGAATGTCCTAAATGGTGAAATTCTGCCCTTTGAATGACCCTAAAAGTCCAAGTTTTTCCTATATGAATCATCATTAAGAGAATGCTGTCCACATTCCTAGGTACAACAAGAGGTCACTAAGGAATTCTGTTGAAACAAACAAATGTGATGCAGTTTCTTGAACCCTCCAACTTGCCATAGTAAATCCTCTCCAATCTAATATAGTACTTCTTATCACAAACCATCTTTAAAGAAATAAGTCTATGAGCATGGCTAAGATTTTTGGACACCAGACAATCATTTCATCACATTCTGGCCTGCAGAACCTTTGCTCCAATTCTTCATAACCTTAGAAAAAATGAGCCTGAAGATATTTCATATTACAGCTCTAATACAAACCTATTACAACAATGTCAACTAATGTCCAATAAGCAACATTTTTTTTCAAGGAATCCAAGGCACTTTTCAGTTCTTGTTGTATTTTTTCTGAGGTTAGAACTTAATGATAGAATTAAGACTGGAGTTCAGTCTATTATTACCTTCATCTTCTGTATAGGGCTGATGAAGGTACTGGTGCATAGAAAAAAAGCTAGATGATGCAATGGATAGATCACTGGCCCTGGAGTCAGGAGGACCTAAATTCAAATCTAGCTTCAGACACTTAACATTTACTTGCTCTGTGTGACCTTGGCATGTCACTTAACTCTCATTGCCAAGATACGAAGAAAGGAAGGAAGGAAGAAAAAAAGAAAAAAGAAAGCTTGTGGCTTACAATTTAGGGCACAAATCAAGAAAAGCTTACTTTCATCTATATTTTAAGCCACAGCATGAATGAGTCTCTTGACCCATAAGGAAGGAAAATCATTGTAGGCAACTGAGCCTCTGAATACATACCGTTTCTTTTTTTTTTTTCAGATCATATAATTTATTGCAGTTAGCACAGTTTAAAAATTCACCAACACACCAAGAATACAAAACTAAAGAGCATTATAAGTTATTCCCCCCTCAGAAAAATAAAACATACTATGATTGTCAAAGCTAGATGTCAGTCTAAGTTTTAGAACAAAGAAAGAATGTGAAACTAATAAGAGGAAAAAGCAATCACTTAGAATTGACCACCAAAAAAAAAAATAAAACAAAACAAATTCTATTTTCTCACAGACATTAATTGTCTTCTCTAAATTAATAAAAATGTATCAACATAAACTGATACATATCATTTCTAATGGGTATGTATGGTATATAGAATATGTAAAAAGTATATAGTGATATATACCTTTTTTTCACAGTTGCTGACTTTGAGGACAATTGTATTCTATAAGAGGGGGCAGAAATTTCCCTGTTTTCTAGTCTGGCATAGTCCTCCAAATCTAAGACAAGGTAGACTTTCCTTTTGGACTGGCCTTGAATAAGGAACTGGGGTATATAGGAAAAGGGATTAGACCTGTTATTGTAGTAGCATTTTTGGCTTTAGGCATGTTCTCTGTTTATTTCCTCTCTTCTCCTCCCCCAACCCAATTTTAAATGCTCTCCCTCTTCAACTGTGCATACTGGCTTCCTGGGCTTCCTTTAAATTCCAATTAAAATCCCAACTTTTATAGGAAGCCTTTCCTAATCCCTCTGAATTCTAATGTTTTCCCTCTCTTGATTATTTCATATTGATCCTATGTATAACAAGTTGCATTTGTGTGCCCCATTAGATTGTGAGTTTTTTGAAGGTAGAAATCGTCTTTTGCCTGTTTTTTGCATTCAAGCATGTAGCACAATTCTTGGCATATAATAAGTGCTCAATAGTCATTGATTGATTAAAGACCTGGGTTCAAGACCTACATTTAACACTTACCAAAAATACATGATCATGGGCAAGTCACTTAATTTCTCAGTGCTGGAACCAATGGTGTCAAACTCAAATAGAAATAGGAATCACTAAGCTATACATGGGAATCCCTGCAGTCTATATATTGTAACATTTAAAAAGTCTGAGAGACATAATTTCTGGATAATTACTCATTTTATTAATAATATTAGAATTTTATTAAATGGGATCAGTGCCACTTTCAAATGTCAAAAGACCCTCATGACATTTGGTCATGACTTTTTTGTCCTTGGAAGAATTTTCCTAAGGATGGCAATCAACTCTGATTAGTTAACAATTAACAAGAGACAGACTTTACAAAAAGAAGTGAGTTCACTCCATTGAGGACCTGAGAATAACATCATGTCACTTTGAATAGAGGGACTATACCAGGCCACCTCCAGCTTTGGGCAAACAAAATGACCAATCTCTAACCAAGCTTGATTGAGTAGAATTCACCTTAAAGATTCTTTGCAAAATTGTAAGATTGAGTAAGGTCTGACCAAGATTTAAGAGAATTAATTTAATGTTTTTTAAAAGACTGAATTTTGAAATGAAGACTATAGAAAAAGAGGGAACTCTGGATCTTTAAATCATTAGTTATTGATAATCATTTTTCTCAATATTGACTTATTTTTGAACTGTGTTATATGTTTTATTCTATTTTTATTTATCTTGATAAATATTACCCAATTATATTTTAATCTGATTCTGCATATTTGACACATCTGCTCTGGGCAACTGCCTAGATGCAGAGCAGAATACCAGCCTACATTGGTAGAAGTTTCCTATACCAAGGAATCTATAGGTTCAGTCACAAGTTCACTCCTTAGGGAATTTCTAATGATGAACTTCCTCTATTAATGCATGATAGAACCTTCTTTTCAACTCAAAAGACATAGATATTTGCCTGGAGCACTTAGAAGTTAGACATTTACCCTGAATTACATAGTCAGTATGTATCATAGGAGAAGGAGGGAGCTGCCCATATACACTGAAATGGAGTTACTAATATTAAGCAAGAGAAATTTAGGGTTTACTACCCTCTGCCACCACATATGTAAGTGATCCTTGCTTTTCTGTGTATTTAAGAGATAAAAGAAAAGACCCCAGCTATGCTAAACAAAAAGCTAAATATATGGTTCATACATACAGGAAGGACCAGCTTTGAGATAGAAGAAGTGGGGGACAAAGCTAGTAAAATGAGAGAAGAGAACATAGTGGTAGAAAAAGAGGGAAGCTGAGGAATTAGCAAAAGTAGAAAATTAGCAAAAAGAAAAAGTAGAACATAAAGGTTGGGTTTTTTTTTGTTTTGTTTTGTTTTGTTTTTTATGAAGGGGCTGTTAACCTAGGCTCCCAAACTTGTTTAAGTATGTGTTTGTTTTTTCTGTCATTTTGTTTTTAAATATTTTCTTTTTTTTCTTTTTCTTTTTTTTATTTTTTTATTTTTTTTGTTTTCTTTTTTTTTTTTTAATTTAATTTTATTTAATAATAACTTTGTATTGACAGAATCCATGCCAGGATAATTTTTACACAGCATTATCCCTTGCAATCACTTATGTTTTGTTTTTTCCCCTCCCTCCCTCCTCCCCCCCCCCAAGATGGCAAGCAGTCCTATATATGTTAAATATGTTGCAGTATATCCTAGATACAATACATATTTGCAGAACCGAACAGTTCTCCCGCTGCACAGGGAGAATTGGATTCAGAAGGTAAAAATAACTCGGGAAGAAAATCAAAAATCAAATAGTTCACATTCATTTCCCAGTATTCCTTCTTTGGGTGTAGCTGTTTTTAAATATTTTCTTGACAAAATTTAAATATAATTATTTTCCTTTGCTATTATATATACTTTCTTTTATGAATTTTAAAATATCATTCTGATAAGAACCTTCTCAAAACAGGTTTTAACAGATTGTCAATGGGGTTAATGACACACATACCCAAAAAGGTTAAGTATCCTTGGAACAAAGAGTGGACAAGTGACTTTACTTCATTATAAGGGCCAAAGACATTTAATGATAAATTCATGACTTAAGAATAATCACTGAAAATTTAATACAGAAAACAAGAGTTGCTCACAGAAATGAAAGAAACAATCATTTATCAAGCACTTAATTTTGTGCCAGATACTGTTCTAAATACTTCACAAATATTAATCTTATCTGACCCTCACAACAAGCCTGGGAGGTAGATGCAATTAAATCATGAATAACTGTTTTATAAGAGAGGAAACTGAGGCAGACAGCGTGACAGATCTGAGGACAGATTTAGAGTCAGATCTTCCCGACTCTAGGCCTACCTCAGAAGAATTTCTTCTTTTACATGTATACATATATTGTATTTAACTTATACTTTAACGTATTTAACATGTATTGGTCAGGGGGGACCATCTGAGGGAAGGGGTGGGGGGAAAGAGAGAAAAAGCTGGAACAAAAGGATTTGCAACTGTCAATGATGAAAAATTACCCATGCATATATCTTGTAAATAAAAAGCTATAATAAAAAAAAAAAAAAAGAATTTCTCCTTTTGGCCTCTCTCCCTTTTAGCACTTCCCCCCCGCACTGATCTCACCCTTTCAGATTTCCTGAATTCTACTCTATCTTACTTGGGGGCAAGAAAACACCAAAGATTTCTGTCTTGGATAAATTAATCACATAGTGATGACTTGTGATTAGCCATATAGGCCAAATGACCATCAATGCAGGTGTTGGCCTGACCTGGCCTGGCTTTTTTCCAGTGCTAGAGCCACCTGCCAAGGCTTTTGGTTTTATCATTTTTCATTACAGGATAGAAAACAAGCAAAAGTAACTGCAGCAGCTCACAGCTGCAGCAGCATGTTCTTGCTTTCTGGCCCTCTGACTCACCAGATTCCACCCTTTGCCATTATGTAAACATTACAACTAAGTTGTCCATTATATTTGCTGCTTATCACATTTCTGAGGCAAAATGGTGCCACCTACAGTATAGGGAAATTTCAGAAGTGTTAGAGTTATCTTAGGATCATCAATTTAAAACTGGAAGGTAACTCAGAGAATAGCTAGTATAGCCCCTTCATTGTACAGATAAGGAAACTGAGGCCAGGAAGCAAATTTGACATTCAAAATTACATAGATAGTACAGTTCTAAAGAATCCTGGAGTATGGGTTGTTTCCTACAATCCTATGAGGTCACATACATGAAAGCAAATATCTTGCCCAAGGAAACATAAGCAGCAAAACTTGGATTTAAATCCAGTTTATTAACAAAATTCAATGCCCTTTCTCAGCTACCAAAGCACTTATTTGTCCATTCCTAAAGACATGTCTAAACTTCTCACCTCCAAAATAAAATGTTCAAAAAAAGAACATCCCATTCACCCACCCAACCCCCACAATTAAAAACAGACGCCAAGAAGTAAACTTAAGAGTCTAGGACATTTCTGTTTCTCCTTTCAATGTCTGGATTTGAGTTCTCCGCTCATTATTTATTTTATGTAAGGGTTGTTGATCATTGGAAATATTTTTCTAAGACAATTCTGAGACCAACAAATAGTCCTCTGGATTACTGTAGGAATTTTCTTTCTAAAAAGGAAAAAAAAAAGTCGATTTTCAGGGTCAAATTCATCTCCTTCCCAGAATCCACTCTCATCTTTTCTTTACCTCAAAGAATCCTTCTGAAAGACACTGTCAAAAGAAAATCTCTTCTACCCAATGGGAACATGATTTTCCCTTTCAAGTTACCCATCCCCAAACCAAAGTTCTGGTTTCAGACCAAAGCTAATATTAGAATTTAAAAAAAAAAAAGAATTTTCAAGTATTTGTTTATTTTTAAAAGAGCCAAACTGACCCTAGGGAATAGTGAAAAAAGCAATCCTTCTCCCTGCAGGGGTGTGGTGGGGGGATTACATGAGGCCAGACCAGAGAAGAAGACAAGGGAAAGTTTTTTCTCATTTCCAGACTGACCATCTGTGACTCAAAAAGAAAAATAAAACAGTCTTGGAGAATCTTTGGCTTGCTTATGCCAGCATCCTTTAGAGTTGGCTCTCTGCAGAATGTAAAAAGGATGTAATTATTTCCACATCTGACTAATATATACTTGTTTGTGAAAGGCCATTATCCCTTAACTCATCTGTGGCATAGGCTTCTAAGGATCGCAGAGACCACTCTGAGAATCAGAAAATAAGAATTCTTCCAATTCTTGTATCCATCCCTGTGTCCTTGGTTACTTTCTGTTTTTGTTTTCTTGTTTGTTTGTATTTTTCCTCTCCTACAAAAAGGAAGAGAGCAAAGTCTTTCCCCTCTGTGACTCAATGGGATGTTGTAAATATTAACTATCAACCATCCTTTCCTAAGTGATAAACAACATGTACAGAATAAAATAATTATTTTTCTACTTTATAAATAATGGCTTAAGTTTTACTTGATTTTATGATAAGAATCTTTTTTCTGGTAAGGGAAGATGGGAAGGATAAAAAAAATGAAATTTTTACTTAAAAAATTAAACTAACAATCAATAAGGTCTTATATTAAAGATGAAAATCTCTTTTTGAATCTCTTTTCTGCTCTCTTTCTGAAAGAACATCCATTTGTTTTGATAGCTCTATTACAATGGAGGCGCTGCATAGCCTATTTGATAAAGTTTTAGACATAAAAGAATGGAGATCTGGGTTCAAATTTAACTTCTGGTAATTACTAGCTATATGATCCTGAAAATGCAAATGGAAAGGAATTTATTCTTTTCAAATTTTTAGAAATAGGTCTCAAATTTGTAGAGTGCTAGGAAGTCACAAAATAAAAGTGATATATAAAGGCAAATGATTCCCCTAAACTTTTTAGGCCATTATAGAATCATAGACTTAGTGCTGAAAGAGACTTTAGAGACATATAATCCAATTTTCTAGTTTTAAGATGAGTCAAGAAAAGTTAACTGATTTGCCTGAAGTCACAGATAATAAATAGAAGATTTGGGATTTGAACCTACATCCTCTGAATCTAAATCCAACACATTCCATCATATTCCACACTTGAAGTCTTTCTTGATTCCTACAGCTGCTAATCTTCATTCCCCCAATTATCTTTTGTCTATTTCGCATTTACCTTCCTGGGCACAAATAGAGCCCTGATATCTCTACCCCACTAAATTGTAAACCCTTTGGAAGCAGGAATAATTTCCCATTTTTATACTTATATTTCTACCACCTATTGTTATAGTTTTTCCTTCATTCTTGTTTTCAAAGAGGACCTTGACATCAAGGAGGTGATGCCATATCATGCAAATGAATTGAATTTAATTGAGGGAGGGCTGTGCAAGGTCATCTGGCTCACTTTCCTCTC
Organism: Antechinus flavipes; assembly: GCF_016432865.1. Classification (NCBI taxonomy): domain Eukaryota; kingdom Metazoa; phylum Chordata; class Mammalia; order Dasyuromorphia; family Dasyuridae; genus Antechinus; species Antechinus flavipes. The sequence continues at coordinate 252,322,805 of NC_067401.1, forward strand.
TGGAGACATCTGGGTTCTAATAACCAGATATAGATCAAGATGACTGGAGATGGCCCTGGATGCAATGGGAAATATTAGCTTTTTTTAAGCTAAGGTCTTTAACAGGTTTTAGTGTAACTGAGGCAATGCCCATTCAGTGATTAAAGCTAGGTAGCAATTTGAAAAAGTTTCCTCTCTTTCACAGAGTTCAAAAAAAAATCTAAATAAATAAATCTGGGGGGGAAAGATCCTCAAGCTTTTTGACAAAAACAAAAAATGATTGGTTGCTAGTTACATTCACTCTGAGTCAATTAGGACTAAATGACCAATTAGAGGTTGGCCTAGAACATACCCTTGTTATAGATGCTCTTGAAAACTTTTTCTTTTTGGGGGCAATTGCTAAACTCTCCCAAGATGTCTTGGCGTTTAGTGGTTAGATTTTTTCCTTAGGGATTATACCTTAACTGAAACTAGTCTGTAGTTCCCAACATCTAATATAATGCCTAGAACACAGTAGTCATTTAATAATAAGTGCTTATATTGTTGGTGAAGTTGTGAGATGATTCTGGAGAACAATATACTCAAAGGATTATAAAATTGCATACCCTTTGATCAAATAGTATCCCAAAGACATCCCAAAGAAATCATTAAAAAAAAAAAAAAGGAAAGGAAAAAGGACCCACATGTGTAAAAATGTTTGTAGCAGTCCTTTTTGTACTGGCAAGCAACTGGAAATTGAGTCGATATCCCTCAGTCAAAGAATAGCTGAATAAGTTATGGTATATGAATTGGAATATTATTATTCTATAAGAAATGATGAGCAGGCTTATTTCAGAAAAGCCTAGAAAGACCTACATAAACTGATGCTAAGTGAACTGAACCAAAAGAACATTGTACATAGTAACAATACTATGTGATGATCAACTGTGATCTTTTTTCAATAGTGAGGTGATTAAAGGCAATTCCAATAGACTTGTGATGGAAAGTGTCATCCACATCCAAAGAGAGAATTATGAAGACTGAATGAAGATCCAAGCACAGTATTTTCACCTTTTTTGTTGTTTATTTGCTTGGTTTTTTTTTTTTTTTACGTGTTTTCCCCCTTTTCATTTGATTTTTTTTTTTTTGCTCAGCATAATATAGAAATATCTTTAAAAGAACTATGCAAGTTTAACCTAATCAGATTGCTTGCTGTTTTGAGGAGGGGAGAAGAGGAGGAGAGGGAAAAAAAACCTGGAAGACAAGGTTTTGTGAAGGTGAATGCTGAAAACTATCTTTGCATGTATTGCTAGTTCTTTCATATGAATCTTCTTAAAAGCTAAGTTCAGACCCATAGGGAGAGATAGGAGGAATATCTTATCTATTCTCTGCATCCTCTGAAAAGCTGTGGGTGCCCAGAAGATACTCAGTATTTTTTTTATTAATTCAATAATTTTGTTAATTTATTTTTCATTTAATTCCATTTAACAATCGTATTAAGCATTTATGTTATACAAGGCACTGTGCTAAGGATACAAAGATAAAATGAACCCCATTACCACCATCACCAAAGGACTTATGTTCTGTCTTCATTGTATGTTTTATCTTCATTACTTTTTTCAGTATTCACTGGCAAACACTCACCTGTCCATTGGAGGATGCCACAGATATACCTCAGTTTATTGTGCTTCACTTTATGACACTTCACAGATATTTCAAACCTTCTTTAAAACAAATTAAACTCTGCTTTGAGCATTAGATGTTGTATGTGTCTGGCAGCTTCATCAACTTGCCATTCTTCTTCTCTCCCCCCCCCCCCCTTTCCTCTACTCTCCCTATTCTCTGAAACACAACAATATTAAAATTAGGAAAATAAATAGCCCTGCAATGATCTCTAAGTGTTCAATTGAAAGGAAGAGTCAATCAATATGACAAATTTCATTGATATCTTATTTTAAGAAATTGCCACATTCATCCCAACCTTCAATAACCAATAGCTTAATTAGTCAGCAGCTATCAACATGAAGGCAAGACACTCCACCAGCAAAAAGATTACAATTTTCTGAAATCTCAAAATGGTTAGCACTTTTTTAAATCAATAAAGCATTTTAAGGCAAGTACAACATTCTATTGTACACTTAATAAACTACCATATAGTGTAAACATAACTTTTATATGCACCAAGAAACAAACAAAAAAATAATGGGATTTACTTTATTGCAATATTCACTTTATTGTGGTGATCTGGATCTGAACACAAATATACTTCATATCTGTCATTAGACCTCCTGAGTTCCCTGTTATTCTGATAATAATCCCTAGATTAGCAAAGATAGGATCATCTACACTGCAGAAAATCCAAAAGCATTTGAGGTTTAAAAAAACCTTTTTCTGCTTGTTTAATACTGAGAAATACATTTTCATAAGATATAGAGAAAGTAAACCAAAGAAGAAGAAAAAAGGAAGAAAGAAGAAAAGAAAGAAGAAAGAAAGAAAGAAAGAAAGAAAGAAAGAAAGAAAGAAAGAACGAAAGAAAGAGGAAGAAGAAAAAGAAGAAGAAGAAGAAGAAAGAAAGAACAAAAAGAAAAAGAAGAAAGGAAAGGGAGAAGAAAGGAGAAGGAGAAAAGCATAAGCAGAAAGGAAATGAAGTTGTACAAATTATGATTCCTCTAAAATAGCTTACAAACCTTCCCTTTGCCCCTGGCTCCAATATAATAGACTCCAACATTGCAAAGAATAGTAATCTCAACCCAATGGACAAAAAATATAGTGAATATTCATTTATTCACAGATTTACAGGAAGAGGTATCCAAGAGAATTTTTGAGGAGCTGGTGATTACTTAAGGATGACATTGTCAAACAATGGATTGGCCAAACAAGACATTTGGTCTTGCCCTAGTAAAACCTTAAACTCTGCCAAGAAAACCAGGTGTATGAGCCAGGAAGGAATCAGGGAGCCTGAAACCAAAAGCTAGTAAACCTCAGAGAAAATATTTCATATTAAAAAAAAATTTAGAATCAGCATCCACAAATCACCAAATTTGAGTGGAGTCCCTGAGAACATTTAGTAAACATAATTGCTGTGAATTCACACCTGGAAGTCAAAGACCACTATGCCCAATAAAATCCAAATTCACAGTGTGATCAGAACTTAAGGACACTGGCAAAGCCAACTTTTGAGAACAAGCTGAGAAGAGATAGAAGACCCTGGAGAGGAAGCAGCTATTCAACAAGGAAACACATACCTGTCAGATGTGGTTTTATCAATAAACAAATAAAACAGAGCCTTTCTCCTATGTGAATGAGGCTATTAGTCAATGTAGCAAGAGAAAGAAGAGCCTTGCTTTGGTAGCCTGTAATAGAAATGAGAACATGCTTCTGTCAGGCATTCATCCATGCTAAGTGGAGCTTTCTTTGGCTCTCTGACTACAACTCCTTCAGCAGGGCCTGAGGAGAGGAAGTGCCTGCTGTTTCTAGTCTGACCCACTCCCTCCTCTATCGAGGCAGGGACCAGGGAAGGTGGCCAAAGACATCATACCATTAAAAGTCATTATATTCAGATTTAGAAATTAAGAAACCTCCTGTGTGTTCTTGGACCACATGGTCAGACTCTCAGGGCCTTAAGTTCCTTATTTGTGAAAGTGAATTAATTTTATATAATTAACCAGACTATCCCACTAGGTTGCTAAAGGAAGCAATCACTAATGGAAAAAAAAAAAATTATACTCTGCAGTACTGAATACTCTGTTTTCTTCCACAATATTAAACAATCATTTAGTCATCTATTAACTTACATGTGTGGGTAACTATGCTGTGTTGCTTCTCAAAATTCACTGTATGCATTTCCTAGATACTGGCTTATGTGGGTAAGGCATGATTTAGGCACTTGCAACTTGTGTGAGTTAAAAATTCAGGAAATGGGGCTGAAGTTAGAGTTCCAAACCTGTCAACACATTTACAGATAAAGCTTGGGAGAGAGACTGATCTTTATATTTCCAGATACGTCACAGCTAACCTCAGTTTTACAGGATCTCAGCTGCTGAATAAACAGCTTCCTTATGGTGTTTATAACTTCTTTCCACAGTGGTCACTTTGATGTCCATCCAGGTGTACAGATATTTTTCCCTCTAGCAACACACAAATCAGAGATGTTGAGAGTTATGAAGGCTCCTAAAATCAGCTGTCACTCTCCTTACTCCTTTCTTTATTCGCAGAGATAATAAGATGAAACCTCAAGCAATGAGGAAATCGGTGGTGGCAGCTAAGCAGTACCGGCAAACTTTTTCTCACTCCTAACCTTGAGGCCATGAACATACATGGCTTTCTATAATAGTGCAGTCTCAGGAATAGTGCCAAATTTCTAGAAAATTGTTTTTTGTTGTTTGTTTTTTTTTTTATTATGAGAACAAACTCATCATTATCCTGCTACTCAATCTCCAGTCATGGGTTTCCAAGTAACCTCTCTTTCCCCTTTCTAATTCAGCCTTCATACAGCTACCAAATTAATATTTCTAAAATCCTAGTCTGATCATATCACTTTCCATTTCTAATATTCTCAGTGGCTTTATATTTTACCTAGGATAAAATACAAAGTTGTTTTTTTTTTTTGACAGGTGTGTCCACCTGCCTTTCCATACGTAGTTCATATTACTCTTCTTTATAGACTTCTAGAGAAACTATTGTCATCTATTCCTTCAATTCACACTCCATCTTTAGCTTCTGTGACTTTTCATATGCCACTCCTGTGCAGAACTATAACTAGGATGGGATAGCCTAGACTTCCCTTCATTCCCATAGCACCCACATGGGAGCAGAGAGCCCTTTTTATGAAGTTTAGTCAAAGACTGAGATCTCCATGACTTACACTCATAATCTTCTACCAGCCCAGGCTTTCTTGGGGTGGGAAAAGCAAATTGGATTGTGGTGTGAGAGAAGGAACAGGGTCACTGGTGATAGAGGTCAGAGGAAGAGAGGAAGAAGATAATTCTCATCCCCTCTCAGGTGTGGTTTTAGCATGTCTCTCCTAGTACCCTCCTATAAACTGGTTTATCCTCCCACTGAAATAAAGGCTTATCTACTACTGCATAGTTGCTTCTCCCTAATGAATATTTGTCCTCAAATACCAGGATAAATGATACAAAGTATAGTGGATAAAGCAGAGGCCCTGGAGTCAAGAGGACCTGAGTTCAAATGTAGCCTTAGATACTTACTACCTGTGTTACCCTGGAAAAGTCACTTACCCCTATTTTCCTCAGCTTCATCATATGTAAAATGAACCGAAAAAGAAAATGATAAAGCATTCCAATGTTTTTGCTAAGAGAACCCCAAAATAGGGTCATGTAGACTCATACATGACTGAAAATGACTGAACAATAAAAATCACAATAAATGAGTTAGTCTGTAATATCAGAATGTACTTCTTCCTCACTTCAGCCTTTAGAATCTTTAATTTCCTTCAAGACCCATCTGAGGCACCAAGTCCTGGTTTATAATGTTCTTTCTTTATTCAAATTATCTTATATTTGCTTATCTCTAACCTTATTTCTTTTTCAAAAAATTACTAAACTGACAGATCAGGGGAATGTTGTTAATAGAATTCACTTAGATTTGAGCAAAATTGTTTGTCACAATATTTCATGTAATTCTCATGAAAAATATGAAGACACATGGACTAAGTGATAATGGAATAAGATGGGTCAAACTGGCTGAATAGCTAAACTAATGGTAGTCAGAAATGGTTCCTGACAGGTTGGAAGAAGGTCTCCTGCTCTCAGAATTTATGACTGGCCCTGTGCTATGAAACAATTTTGTCAATATGTGGATAAAGGCTTATCAGATTTAAGCTGGATAGAATAGCTAGTACTTTGGATCAACAGAATCCAAAAAGATCTTTATAGGTTAAAACACTGAAACAAAACTAAGTAGGATTAGACTTAATTGGGACAAATATAAAATCTTACACTTGTATTTTTTAATAAATCTACTTAAGTACTTGTAAATATTAGTACTAAATATTTAAATATTTAGGTATAGGTTAGATGTGACTTGGAAACAGTTTTTTTCAGAAAGCTATCCCAATACAAGTTGATAGTATATGGCAGCTAAGGAAGTTAAGTGGGCAATTAGGTGATAACAATAGATAGAGTGCCAGACCTGAAGTCAGGAAAATTCATCTTCCTGAGGTCAAATCTGACCAGATACTTACTAGCTATGTGATTTTAGGCAAGTCACTTACCCCTGTTTGCCTCAGTTTTCTTAGTGAAATGAACTGAAGAAATGACAAACAACTTCAGTATTTTTGCCAAGACAGATCCAAATGGGATAACAAAGAATCAGATGATTGAAAACAACTGAAAAACAAGGAAGTTGATGTTATTTCTGTGTGGTACTAAGAGAAACAGAACTTTCAAAAATAAGAAGCTGAATATGTTACTCCTGTATCCTGCTCTGGTAAAATGACCTCTGGAATGCTGTATTTAATTATGAACACTACATTTTAGGAAGTATATTGATCATCTGGAGAGTATCCAGAGGAAGGCATCTGAAACAGAAATATCTTGAATCCAACCCCACCTCTCCATATGAGAATCAGCTGAACTGGTAATGTTCAGCTTGGAGAAAAGATAGATTCAGGGCACATGACAGTTGTTTTCAAATATTGAGAAAATGTTCATGTAGAAAAGAGATGTGCCTTAATCTGGTTGATCAACACAGCCATATCCCTCACAGGCCCAACTTCCTTCAGTCTTCCAAAGTGAAATGGTCTATCTCAAGAAATAGTAGGTTCCCCTTACTGTAATTCTTCAAGAAAGGAAGGCTGACCACTTGCTATGAGTGCACAGAGGGAATTTTCATTCAATAGTTGAGCTCAATAGCTACTGATATCCCTTAGTTTCAAACAAAATTCCAAGAGACAGAATTCAGAATATGATAAATAAACATTAATAAGGCAAACAATGAAGAAGAAACTGAGGTTCCTAATCCCTCTGGGTGATCAAAGAAACTAATTGAGCATGCCTGGTCTTTTGAAATCCGATGTTTTCCTTTTGACATCTATTATTGGGACCTTCCCTGACAAGCAAAAAACAACCCTAATTGGTGAACATTTAATGACGCTGTGGTCTAGAAGTTTTCACCTTCTCTTACTTCATCATTTTAGGGAGAAGGGACAGCTGAAGAAGTGATATGTGATAAGATTCAGATTCTTCTATAAATTTAGGCTAGTAAAACTACCATGATCAGGATTTCTTTGGCTTAGTTTTTCTTTTGTAAACCAGATCATGCCCTGTAAAGGGCAGGAACTTAATAATGAAGTATGATTGATTTAATCCTACAACAAGGTAGTAAGTCAGTGGAATTGATAAAACAATGGTTATCTAGTTTAGCATGTGAGTTCTCTAGTTCAGTATGATTGACTTAATCTTACAACAAATAATGGTTCCCTAGTGATATAATGATTGGTTTATACTTAGTATATTGTAATGATGTAATTGTAATAAGAGTATATAAACTGGGACAAACTTAGCAAGAAGAAGACTTCCAGATAGAGACTGTTCTGGTGGCTCTCCTGCCTTCATCACTTCTCTACTAAAGACCAAGGACTCGGGGCTGGTCCCAAGATCCTTCAGAGAGCCAGTCTGGATACTATATTTTAATCACCCCAGTGTGGGGGCTGTAGAAAGCAATGGTTCATTTTGTCACTCCAATTTGGGGGCTCTAAAAAGCAGGACATTACATTTGGATATGCAGGCTGCTGACTGGCTGATTGGCTAAGACTGGTGACAAAGACTGGGAGACTGAAGGAGACAATAAAAACTTTGGACTTTTATCTGTGACTATTCTCATGGTGATTATTCTGCTAAAAACAAAGGCTGGTCCCAAGACCTCCAGAAAGCTAACTAGGACATCACAATCCCCAACTTTGATTAGAAATTATCACTTCTGATAACAAAAGACCAAAAAGTCACAAAAGTTTTGGCAATCACTGTCAATTCCAAAAATACTAAAGAGTTTTCTTTATTCCATTAGAGGAGATAAATTAGACACAAGGACCTCCTCTAGTAGGGGACCTGACACAATGGGGCTAAATTTTGATTTATGGATAGATAAAAAATTAAATAGTATAGTGTAGCAACAGTTGTGAAGCATAATAGCAACAGTTAGGCAAAGTTGTTTAGTGACAAAAAGCCTATTCATAGAGTGGTTCCATGTCTGGGCCAGTTGGTGCTTGTCTGAGCTTAGGGCACCATCAGTCCTATGATTTAGTTGCAGCAAAGTTCATCTTGAGTGCAAAGGATTATTGTTATACCAACTTCAGAGCACAGTCTGCTTGCTGGGTCTTAGCTTTAGAAAAGAGAGTATCTTTCAATAGTAAAAAAAAAAGAGAGAGAGAGAGAGAGAGAGAGAGAGAGAGAGAGAGAGAGAGAGAGAGAGAGAGAGAGAGAGAGAGAGAGAAAGATGATCTTGGATCCTGACAAAAGCAAGGACACAAGTCATTCTTTGATCGCAAGTAGTCCTTGACTCTTCTCTACCAAAATGATGAAAACCTCTTATGATATTCTGTTTGACTGGTGCCTCAAAGCTGAATAAAAACCTCTAGCAGTAGGGAAGTATTCCCTTCTTGTGGCAGCCCATTCCATCTGAGATAACTCCAATTCGTGGGGGGGAGGGGGAAGGAGGGGAAGGGGGTTCTCTTGTTAAGCTTAAATTTGCTTCCTTGATACCTCTACTTCCTTCCCCTTCCTCTCTTTCTAGGGTCAAGCAGAATAATCAAATATCTTTTGAATATAAAAAACATTTAAAATCAATTATGACTTGAAAAGCATGTCATCTGTACCTTTATCTAAGTCACTAATAAGAAAACATTAAACATCATGGGCATAAGTACAGATCCAAACTGTCATGGAAACATTAATGATTGTGCTTTGCTTCTGACTTGTCATCCAATTTCTAATCCATTTAACTATGTTATCCAACCTATATCTCTCCAACTTTTACACCAGAACAGTAGGAGATATTTTGCCAAATGCTTTGCTAAAATTTAGACCATCTAAAATTTAAAGGGTAGAAACAGTTTTGCTTTCTTGTATTTGTATACCCAACACTTTGGAGCCTGACACATAGTATATACTTAATAAATGTTTTATCTTTGAAGTGTAGTGGCACACATCTATAAATGTTGCTCCTGGACAATAGGAGGCTGATGGATCGTTTTAATTTATTTTTTGTTGTGTGGCAACATAATAGGGCAAGGATTGGTAGGGCAATCATGCCATGAAAGTGAGTCTTTCCTCCACTACCCCAGGAGTAGAAGGCTTCCAAGCTGCTATCAGAATTAGGATTGGCCATGAGTGGCTAATGTACTTAAGGCTTCTTCGAAATAGGAAGACCCAATCTGTAAGACAAATAAACAAACACACAAATTAAATAATTAAATGGCTGCATGAATAAATAAATGAATGGATAGACACAGAAAGATAGATAGGTAGATGATAGATATTTTATCTGTTTCATAAATGAGAACAGAAATTCCTCACTACAGGTTAATTGTAAGTTGTGATCCTAGAGGCACACTAACTATAATAAAACACTGACTTGGAATCAGAAAATCTGAGTTTTAATCTATTTAAGGCAGCATGGTACAATGGACAGAGCAGCAGAGATAGAATTAAGAAATATGGCTTCAACTTCTCTTTTTTTGATGTTTACTACCTGTTTCACTTTGGATAAAACACTTATCCTTTGTGGTCTGAGTTTCCTTAGCTGAAAAATGAGATAGTTGGACAAGATGAACTTGCAGGTCCTTCCTTCTTTAATGTGGAATAATTTCTATGGAGATTTGAAAGTTCCCTAGAAATGAGAGCTGTTGTTAGAAGTTATATGTTAATGTAAATTAGTCTCAGATTCTTTCTTGAGAGAATATTTTGGGTGAGGAAGATATGAGAGAAGAAAAACATACTGTTAGGGGAAATGATAAGAAAGAAAAAAGAGATGTTGTAGGAGGAAAGATGTACAGAGGGTGAATTATAAGTGTCAAAGCCAAATTTCCCACTTCCCAATTTTGCATAGGATAGTGTTGAATGTAGAGGAAAAAGCATAAACATCCATTAAAAAAAAAATGAGTTGAAAGAGAAAATCAGATGTTAAAGCCTTATTGTATTGTCATCCCTCAAGTCTCCCCAGGACCTTCCTTCCTCACCTCGAATTTATCTCATTGCCCTCATAATCCCTTTACTTAGCTTACTCCCTCCCCACTTCAAGCTATGGCTAGTGCCTTCCTTGCTTCTTTCTATGCTTTTTCCTATGGTGAAGGGAGTCTTCTTCATTGAAATCTGACACAATATCTATGTCCTCCAGAAAATTTAGTTCAACTCTAAGCCCCCAGTGGGATGTTTATTTAGACTGTGTATTACCTTGGTGGTCAATAATTGACATGAATTAGGTATTTTTTGATTCTGAGTACTGCTACCAGAGCATGAATTTAATTAAAGATTTAGACTTCAGCTAAGACTTGGTCTGGACAAATAATTCTTAAGTCTTGTCCTTCTTACCTAAACTCTGGCCAACCTGTAAATTACAGATTACAAATAGAGATTAAATCCACCAAAGGAAATGTGTCCTCACTCTATTCATCCAGAAAATTCCCTTGCGAGATGAAGATGAACCAAATATCTCAAATGTCTACCCCTATTCCAAGTCTTATCATTTCATTTTTTTTATTTCTGTCCAAGCCTTTTTTAGTGGACATTCTGACAAGAAGAGTTTGGGAATGGATTTAGCCTGCAACAGAGAGCCTGTTTCAGAATGTACCTTCTTCTAAATTGTACCTGTGAAATGTGAAACGTGTGGGTAGTAAATATCAGTAACATATGGTGAGTTCCTGACCATGTCCTTCAGCACTGATAGCATGATGTGTACTGGCAATCCAAAGTGGTCTCTGGAGCCTCTTCCCCCATCCAAAAGAGAGAGTATTGAATTTATTTTAAGACATGTAACAGTTTGATAGCCACCTGGAGAAAAGGAATGATAGCTGAAAACAAAAAGGATAGTTGAAGGAATGGAAATGGGAAAAGATACTTTTAACTAACTCATAGTCTGGTTAATCCTTTTTAAATGAATGTAGCAATGCAAAAATCAAGCACGTATATTAAAATATGTTCTTTCTCACCTCTAGTTTGTCCCTTGTACAGTTTAGCAGATCAGAAAATTTTGAATTTTGAGCTCAATGAAACCTTAGAGACAATGTAATACAATCTTACTCACTTTACAGATGAGGAAAATTCAGGACAAAAAAGCAAAATGACTTCCCTTTTTCTTCTGGCTTCTCCAGTTTTCTTTAAATCTCAACTAAAATTCAGCAGGGATCCCCTTCTTTGTATCCTCAATGCATAGTATAATTCCTAGAACAATAAAGTAAGTGATTAATAAGTGTTTGTTTATACAGGGTCTTCAAGTGCTTCTATGGGGTGCGGGGTTGGGGGAAGGTTGGAAAAACCTAGAACCTAGTATTATCCAGGTGTTCACTTTTACAATGGTGATAACCTCTAGTTCTAAACAGGATTATCTTAGAAATACAGATATGGGACTTTGACCTGCAACATCTTTCTAGTTTGGTAGCATAGTTCTAGAGGTTGCCAGCACAATCTTCAAGTAGTCACTATACACTACAATGAGGCTTCAGAGCAGATTTTAGCAATGATTTTTCCATATAATTGGTGGTTCATTATAAAATTGTTCTGTCATATTTTTCATTGATTGTTTCATGTGCAAATTAGTTACTTTAAAGGTAGGAAGGTGGCACAGTGGATAGATTGCTAAATTTGGAGTCAGGAAGATCCGGCCTCAGATAAATATTATCTATTTGAACCTAAATAAATCTCTTTCTCTCTCTGTCTCCCTCCTCTCGCTTTCCCCTCTTCCCTCCCCCTTCCTTCCCCAACACTCTCTCTCTTTCTCTCTCTCTCTCTCTCTCTCTCTCTCTCTCTCTCTCTCTCTCCCCACAAATGTAAGTTGGGCACAGTAATGATAGCACCTAACTCCTGGGGTTGTGAACATCAATTGAGATAATACTGTTAAATTTCTTAGCACAGCATCTGGCATATTGTAGGTGCTTAATACTTATCTTTCCCACTCCAGCCCAAATATGTATTTCTCAAATAAAATGTGAATTTTGAGGATAAGAATGGTATCCTATCTCTTCAATATCCTTAACGCTAACACCACACTAGCTCTATAACAGGGCCCTATTCATTGATTAATTGGAAACATATTAAGGAGAAAGAAGATGCCACACAACTTTAAATAGAAAGTAAAGTTAAAAAGAATTAATTCTCTCTTCAGAGTGTAGCCCAAATGTGCAGAAGTGACTCATATGACAAGAATGTCAACACTGATGAGTAGAAGTTGTATAAATATCTTGGACATTTACCATAATGTTCTTTTACAATTAGTCAACATGTGGGTTACATTTTCCTCTTGCAGTGTGAAAGGGACCAAATGGTTTGGAAGAGAAGAATCTACCCTGGGGGATAAGTGGAGGAAAGAGATAGAGGAACAAAAATTTTCTCTCGGAAAAGGGTTTCTTACTTTGAAGATTTAAGCAAACTATTGCTCTTATTAATAACTGGTAATTATATAATGCTTTAACATATACAAAATTCTTTTCATGTATGATTTTGTTTGAACTTCATGATAACTTTATAAAGCCGATGCTATCATTAGGCCCATTTTATAGATTAAAAACTAGACTAAGATAAAGAAATGAGACTAAGAAAAGTTAAATGACTTACATGGTTTGTTTGATGCAGTGAGTTAGGTGAATTTCCCATCAGGACAATGCAGCCTCAGATTAGAATTCCAAAGCTAGTGAAAAGCTCAGTTTCAGACAAATTGAAGCTAGCAACAAAATTATATTTAAAAGCCTTAAATGTACGATGTTGAATTCAGGTTTTTAAAAATGCATATACAGAAAAGAAGGAAATATGGCTGGACTGTAATTGAAGTGAAGCGTACCTAGGGATTTAATTATTAATTACCACAACAAATGAATGATAACATATGTGTGTATAAATATATATATGTATTTATGTATGTATATGTGTGTGTGTGTGTGTGTGTGTGATTGTGCTTACTCTGTGCCCAAAACCAATTAGTATTAAACTGAAGATACAAATAGGAAAAAAAAAAAAAAAAGACCATCCTTGCTGTCAAGAAACCTATGTCCTAATCAGGAGGGCAATGATTAAGAGAAGTTTCAAATACAGGGCACATGGTAAAGCTCAATGATCCTTAGGGTACAGTGAATAAAGCAGATGATAATTATCTTTTGTATCATTTTTATATTTATTTGCAATTTCCCTGTTGCCTAATACATAATTTTTTTTCATAAAAGTAGCATGTGATATTGAGTAATCTGCATATTTTTAGTGGTCTCATTCAAAAATGCTATAAGTTTTTAGCCTTAATTTCTCCAACAATTTATTCAATTCTACTTTATTTTTGGCTCATATTTCATTTTGATTTGGTCAGTTCTAAGAGAAAGTTATTAAAATCTCCTTCAAATATTGTATTCCTATTTATGTCTTTTTTTTGCAAATTAAATTTTTCCTGTATGAATTTAGATACTGTACCATTTAGATCACATAAGTTTAATTAAGATATTGATGTGTTGTTTATTATTCCTTTATCCACAAAGTTACATTGTGTGTTTTTCTGTTTATGTTGTAAAATTTTATGCTTGTTTGGTAGTGTGATTGCAATCCTAATTTTTTTATTTACCTAATACATAATAAATATTGTCCAGACTCTAATTTTTATTCCGTTCATCCCTTTTTTATAAGTAACAGATTATGTTATTTCTTATTTAATCTCTCATTTTAAATTTCATTAAATTGTTTACCTACTCATGCTTAAGTTATAAGAATTATATATATTCTTTCTTCCATTTTTGTCTAATATTATTTTTCTAAATTGAGATCTTTTTGTTGCTATTTTTCTTCCTCTTTTAAGTCAGCATTTTATTCTTATAATTAGTTTTGCTTGGTGTACTTTAATGAAACCCCATTCTCACAAGCATTCTTCTCTTGATTTTTCTTTCCTTTTCCCAGTTTTAAAAATTTAGTTAACTTATTGATTTCTTTTTTCTTTGTTTCTTTTAGTGATATAATTTTCCTTTCTTTTTCACTCTTTTCTTTCTCTATTTTAAGTGGCTAATTCAAAATCCATCCTCTCCTTTCCTTTTCTCTAACTTTTGTTCATTAGATTTTTTCTTATTCACCTTTTTCTAAGAAAGATTTTTTTATCTCATCCTCTTCATTGACTTCTTTCTATTTCAGTCCATTATGAATATTTATTCTCTTATTCATAGTCATATTATTTTTATTACATCATTAGCCTATTTATGTTATTCATGAAATTAAAATTTCTCAAGTACCAAGTTTGAGTTCCTTCTTCTAATTAATTTCCATGTTATTTCCTTTGTAGATCTTTTCCTCTAACCTTTTTTTTTTTCCTGTCCCATGGTTGAAATTCTGCAGTGTCCCAAATTATGCAGTTTAATTCTATCTCCTGCCTTCCTCATAATCATTCTTTTTCCCAGTTGTTATCCAATATACACTCTGGACCCATGTCTTCCTACCTTTTTTCAATATGAGATTTTCCTTTAAGAGTTCTAGTTTCACTTCATTAGATGCTAGATGTTGTCCAGGAGAGTAAAATGTTCTTTCAGAGAATTTGCTTTCTATCCACTGTGCACCAATTCTTTGAATATTATATTTTTTATATGTTTTCCACTTCTCACCATAGATTATATCTCTTCTCCCAAGGGAGTACTATTCAATTGGACACATTTCCCTTAGTGAGTTGATTCCTTCCTTTCTTTTTCACTCTTTTCTTTCTCTATTTTAAGTGGCTAATTCAAAATCCATCCTCTCCTTTCCTTTTCTCTAACTTTTGTTCATTAGATTTTTTCTTATTCACCTTTTTCTAAGAAAGATTTTTTTATCTCATCCTCTTCATTGACTTCTTTCTATTTCAGTCCATTATGAACATTTATTCTCTTATTCATAGTCATATTATTTTTATTACATCATTAGCCTATTTATGTTATTCATGAAATTAAAATTTCTCAAGTACCAAGTTTGAGTTCCTTCTTCTAATTAATTTCCATGTTATTTCCTTTGTAGATCTTTTCCTCTAACCTTTTTTTTTTCCTGTCCCATGGTTGAAATTCTGCAGTGTCCCAAATCATGCAGTTTAATTCTATCTCCTGCCTTCCTCATAATCATTCTTTTTCCCAGTTGTTATCCAATATACACTCTGGACCCATATCTTCCTACCTTATTTCAATATGAGATTTTCCTTTAAGAGTTCTAGTTTCACTTCATTAGATGCTAGATGTTGTCCAGGAGAGTAAAATGTTCTTTCAGAGAATTTGCTTTCTATCCACTGTGCACCAATTCTTTGAATATTATATTTTTTATATGTTTTCCACTTCTCACCATAGATTATATCTCTTCTCCCAAGGGAGTACTATTCAATTGGACACATTTCCCTTAGTGAGTTGATTCCTTCCCTTTCTTCCCACCATCTCTATTCCTGTTTATCACTTCTGCTCATCTTAGAGCTATCACATTGCTAAAAACCCAAAGGAGTTATCTTCACATTTTCCTCTCTGTCTTCTACCTCTTTTCTCCTCTTTTCTGCATTCTCCTATTCTGTATTTTAATGCAAAAACAAAATACACTAATTCACCTATAAGGTGCAGAATTTAGTATAATGTATCTCATCCATCATCACTACTTCTATTTCTCAAAATTCCTCTTTCAATCTTTATCTTCTAATGTAGCTTTAAAATGACATTTCTCATATGACTATAAATAGCTTTTATTTCTTTATCTGAAAGCTGCCTGTTCATATCCTTTGATCATTTATCAATTGGGAAATAATTTGTATTCTTATGAATTTGACTCAGTTCTCTATATTGAGAACTATATTGAGAAATGAGGCTTTTATCAGAGATATTTGTTGCAAAACTATTTTCCCAGTTTTCTGGTTTCTTTCTAATTTTGGTCACATTAATTTTGTTTCTGCAAAAGCTTATATTGTATATAATTGTATGTAATCAAAATTATCTATTTTATATTTTGCAATGTATATTTTCTTTGATCTTAAATTTTTCTCATAGATGTGACAAATAAATATTACATGCTTACTTAATTTGCTTATGGCATCAACTTTTAGGCATAAATCATGCACCCATTTTGACCTTATCTTGGTATACCTTGTGAGATATTTCTTTCTTGCTATTTTCCAATTTCCCCAGTTTTCATGCGTTTTTGTCAAATAATGAATTTTTGTTTCAGGATCTTAGATCTTTGGATTTATTATATACTAGATTACTAAATTCATTTACTTTAATATAACATGAGACTAATCTATTCCAATGATCCATCACTATTTCTTAGCCAGTAAAGGAATAATGATGAAACATGCCATCTGTCTTCAGGGAAAGAATTGATGCTATCTGAATACAAACTGAAAGATTTTGTTTTTCTCTTTCTTTGTGTTTTCTTTCTTTTCTTTCTTTTTTTCTTACTTTTTTTAATTCAAATTTTGTTACAAAAATGCCTAATTTTATGTGATTGAGCATATATAAACTGTACTGGATTATTTACTGTCTCAGGAAGGACAGGGGAGAGAAAAGAGGGACAGAATTTGAAACACAAAACTTTTTTTAAATGTTTAAAAATTGCTTAAACACATAATTGGGAAAATTAAATATTATATAATAAAATGATATTTTTCTATTGATTTCTCTGATGTTGCTGCTGCTGCTCCTGCTGCTGTTGTTGTATCCAATAAATGTTTTTCAAATGGGAGTAGTTATTTAATTACTTATCCTATCTTTTGTAGTTTTATTTACCTTTCTTGTATTTTTTATGTTTGGGAGAATTTGTAAATTGGATAATTTGTATTTTTTTTTAATCAGAAATGCTTCCAATGCTTCTCTTTAATTGGATGTTTATCTTTTTTTTTTTTTTATGATTGATTAGATACAAATTTGTAGAACGTGTCATTTTGGTTTGTGTCTTAATCTTTATTGCTTTAGAGAATATATAATTTTATTTTGATCTGTATTTCCTAATGGATATCAATTAATCTTTTGCTCCTTGAATTTCATTTCTTTTATCTGTGAAGGTGTTTCTCCTGGTTATTTTCAGAATTTACTTACTATTAGAATTGTTCAATTAAATCAATCTATTTTAAAGTTTGAAGTATAGCTTTTATTTGTTTTCCAGAGACAATCTCTAATTTTTTTCCTATTGGTGCTCTGTTTTCTATATTCAGGAAGTTCTGTTTAGTTATCTCGTATTATGCCATGCATTATAGCATTCAGCTCTTTCAGTTTGCCATGTTCTAATGAGAAACCTGTGATCCTTAAATTGTCCCTCCACTTTGCATTATTGAAGATCAATAAATTTTGTTTGCATAGATAGCCATTGTTCCTTTATCTTTTATTTTGTATATCTTTCTCTAGATTGCCCTTTACTTCCATAGATTTCTTTTCTAAACCACTTGCTTTCTTTTATTCCTTTGCAGAGATTCATTCTCATAGATTTTAGCATGATGATGATGATGATGTTGATGATGATGATGATTTAGCTAATTACTTTTATTCATGCAGACTATAGATTCTGTTATTCATTCTCTTTTCAAGATTTTGATTCTTCCTTTGAACAATTCTGAATCATCCTGCTTTCTTAGGAAGGCACAGATTTTATATTTCATTGTGTTAAGTCAATTTGCTTTATCTTGTATTCTAAATTTTTTCTCCCTTTCTCCTTTAGTTTCTCATTCCCCAAGAAAGCAAGCAATCTGATATAGGTTAAATATGTGAAGTATTTCTTCATTGTATTTCCATATTTGCCATGTTAGAAGATAAATCAGACCAAAAGGTGGAAAAAAAAAAACACTGGAAAGAAAAAAACAAACAAAATAAAATTTGAAAATACTATGCTTTGATCCATATTCAGGCTCCATAGTTCCCTCTCTCTCTGAAAGTGATTGGTATTTTCTATCCCAAATCTATTGGAATTGACTTGAATCACTGTATTATTGAGAAGAGCCACACCTATCACAGTTGATCATCCCATAATATTGTTGTTATTGTGTGCACTCTTCACTTGTTCTGCTCACTCACTCAGCATCAGTTCATGTAGGTCTTTCCAGGCTTTTATAAAATTAGCCTGCTCATCATTTCTTATAGAACAACAATATTCCATTACATTCATATATCATAACTTATTCAGCCATTCTCCAACTCAAGGGCATCCACTCAATTTCCAATTCCTTGCCACTACAAAAAGAGTTTAAAATATTTATTTAGAGAAATTTGTTGTCTTTCATGTGCATTAGAATTCATTACTATTTTTAATTTTAATGTCTTTTTATTATCTCTCTGATTCTGTTTTGGTTTTTAATTGAATTATTAGAAATTTGAAATCTTTAAGAGATTTAGCCTTGTTTCTTCTTATTTATAATATCATTTATTTTAGGCTCCTTTCCTTTTGATTGAGGACATTTTAATAGGGGTGGGTCTCAATTCTGTTTCAGATTCCTCTCACATTTTGAAACTGACTTTGAATTAATCCTTTGTCCCTGCCCCAAGTTGTTTCTGAGGGAAAGGACTTACATATATTTTCCAGTTCCCCTGCCTTCAAACATGATACAGCCAAATATTTAAGAGAAGTGCAATCAAAGCATTGGGTGAGATCTTAGTTTTGAAATTCTATTTCCTTTTGGAGGAACCATGAAATGGGTAATTATAGTATCAATTGAATCAGTTTTTTAAGGAGGAGAGAAACTGGAAATAATAAAGAAGAAAACAAAAATTGGAAAATATAGATTATAAATGCAAGCCTTCTGTGAGGTAAAAGAGCCATATGATCTTTTTTTTTTTTTAATTAATGAGCATTTTATTTCTTTTCTTTCTACTTCCTCTCCCTCCCTATTTCAAAAAATTCAAGAAAACAAAAAATTCAAGAAAACAAAAAATTCCTTCTTACACATATGCATAGAGGGGAGGAAGCTAGGTAGCACAGTGGATAGAGCACCAGTCCTGAAGTCTGGAAAACCTGATTTCAAATCTGGCCTCAGATACTTAACACTTCCTTGCTGTGTGACGTTGGGCAAGTCACTTAACCCCAATTGCCTCAGCAAAATTAAATAAATACTATATGTATAGAGTAGAGTAACAAAATGAATTCCCACCATGGCCACATCCAAAATCATATGTCTAATTCTGCATATTGAGTCCACCATCTCTTTCAAGAGATTCTTCATGATTAGTCCTCTGGAATCATACCTTGTCATTGAACTGACCAGAATTCTTAAGTCTTTCAAAGTTGCTTGATCCTATAAATTACTCTCCTAGTTCTTCCCTCTTCACTAGCATCAGTCCATGCTGCTTCCTAGGTTTCTCTAAAATCATCTCTTTCATAATGTCTTATTGTACAATAATATTCCATTTTATTTATATAATACAATTTGGGGGCATAAATCAGATTACAGGCATCTTCTTTGTGTTCAGTTCTTTGCTACCACAAAAAGAATTCAAAATCACTCTGGCCTCTGGATATAGAACTAATAATATCACTGGCCCAAAGAATACACAGAGTTTAGTAGCTTTGGAGGCATGGCTGAAATTGTTTTCCAGAATGGATAGACAAATTCACAGCTTCACTAACCATGCTGTGTTCCTATACCTGTTGAACTGCAGCTCCTGCAATTTTGTTATTTTCCTTCTTTTGCCAATTTTGTTGACCTGTTGCATATACAGTAGAGCCTCAATGATGATTTTCATTTCTCTAATTATTAATGTTTCAAAGCATTTTTACATATGAATATTGATAGCATGGATTTCTTCATTTGAGAAATGCTCATTCATATCCTTTGACTATTTATCAATGACTTCTAATTTTATGAATTCTGAACAAGGGAAATTAAGTCTTATTTATCTTCAAGTTCTGTGTATGTACTAGACACTTAGTAAATACTTGTTAAATGCATTTGTTGAAAATAATGGATAGACAAATAAGATACTGCCTGTGTTCTTAAAGAATATGTAATCTAGTAGAAGTAGAATACAAGTATACAAACAATTACTAGCTAAGGTAGAATATGTTGAGTAAGAAGAATTGGTTCAGCATAAATATGAAATAATGTTTGGAGTAGAAAGAAAATTGAGGCAAGAGAACATTGTATTCTAGGCCAGGAGTGAAAGGAAGTGATAAGGACTGGGACAATGGAAATGGGCACAAGAAGAAAGACTGGGAGTAGATATAGAAATAACTTGCAAAAGGGTAATAGTTAATAGCTTTGGGAGTCTGATTGCAAAGAAAGAAAGCTTAGAATTTGTACTATTCTTCATGATGTCAAAAAAAAACATTATTAAGGAAAATTTAAGTGAAAAAAATGAAGATTTCAGAGCAAAGATCTTGGATAATCTATCAAACTAACATGGATCCTGTAGAAAATTCATTTCATTTTTTTTTGTTGCTGCTAACTTGGAAATATTATGAATTATTACTGCTATCAAGTTTTTTTTTCAACAAAACTACTGCTTTTAAGTTTAAAACTATAACAAATGGAAAGGTGAGAAGGAAGAAAACAATATTAATCAAGTCCCTTTAGAGAAAGTGATAGAAAGTATTCAATTCCAGCAACATATTTCAGTTTGTGGTTAATAATGCCATTTATATGTTAACCACAAACTGAAATATTGTGGTTAACATATAAATGGCATTATTAATCTGTAAGAAACTCGTAAAGCAAATTTAATTTAATCTGAATTAACAAATAATTGGCTAATACCCAAGGACTTCTGCACAAGGCAATGTGCTCATAGAAAGATTTTAAAGAACATAGTTCTTACTTTCATACTTCTATATGAAATGCAACATATCCACAGATGATGCAGAATAGGAAGTAATTAAGACAAAAAAGAAAAGGTTATCTAAGAAAATTTCAGGAGAAATATATTGCTTGAAGTTTGGGCTTCCCACAGGAAGTGATGTTTGAAAGGAAGTGAAGAATTCTGAAAGATAAAGATGAAAAGACAGTAGATTCCAGGCAAGGGAGACAACCAGAAGCAAGAGAAAGCAAGTTAAAGTCATACATCTATTGGTACACTTTAGCTGGATTATATAGTGGGTGTCAAGAGAGAATGTAAGAAGGGGAACAGTGTATAATAAGATTATAGTTTCCCATTCCAAAGATAGGATCACATAGAATGAAGATAGAAATCATCTAGACCATTCAACTCAATTTATACGTAAGTAAATAGACTTAGAGTAGATGACTTTCTCAGTGTCAACCAGCTAGTTAGAGCAGAGCCAAAATTAGAACCAAGTTCTCTTGACTCCTAACCCAAAGTTCTTCCAACTATACTATGTAATATGGTAAACATGACAGTTCTTCCTTTTCCCTCCATCTTCTTCAATTATTTTTTTCTTTTGACAAATCTTATATAATGCCCAAGCCATGAAATGAATTTAATAAATAAATTGAAAAGTATTTATCTTCTGCTACATTCCAGGCATTTTTTAACCAATCAATCATTGATTAATAAACACTTGTTAAGTACCTACTATATGCTAAGTGCACAAAGAAAAATCAAAACAGTCCTTGCTATCAATAAACACTCAAAGGAGGAGACAATACATGAAATAAAGTTCAGTCTCAGAGCAGATGGAAAAGCCCCCAAATTTTAAGAGGTCAGTGGGAGGTGAATGGAAAGACCCAAAGGTCCCTAAGTTATTTAAGGTAATCAAGATAACAGTTCCCAGGAACTGATGGGCATAGATGTAAGATAGATGGTAAAGGCTGGAGTATCTTAAAAGGCAGGAAGAGGTCAGATGGAAAGCCATATAACTCATTAGAAGAAGTAGTAATAATGTAGCACCTGGGCAAAAGGAAAAGGTAATATAGGAGAATGCCCCCATGGTGGCCCCCAGCTCTTTATGCTTCTTGGCTATACACAAGTTCCATGATACTGGATAAAGTTTTCAGAACTTTCTGTAATATTGCCACAGGATCTTCTAATATTTTGTAACTGCCTCTTAGGGTTGTTACTTACTGGGTCTCAAATGAGACAAAGTAAAATGTTTTACAAATTTTAAAACATAATGTAAATGCCATCTATTAATCATATTATCTTATTTTCCTCATATTCAATAAGGTTAAAATAAAAATGGTTCTGGCAATGAGCAGTTATCCCACTATTCTTTTAATGATCTGAAATAAAGGTGGCTTGGAAGTCTGAAACATTTTGCTGCATGACCATAGACAATATATGATCTCTCCGTGATCTGGCCAACTTTCTAAAACTGAGTTACAATTAGTTACAAAGATATTGATCTACATTGACAGAAGAAGTTTGCTTGCCTACAAGTTACCGGTATAAATAAAATCACAGAGTGGTTCAGACATTCTGGAAAGCAATTTAGAACTATGGCCTAAAATTTACTAAACTGTGTATATTTTTGGATCCAACTATACCACAACTAGATTGATACACCAAAAAGTCAAACACAAAAGAAAAAGACCTAGATGCACAAAAATACTAATAGTATAACTTTTCATGGCAGACTTAAGTTGAAAACTAGGGGATTATTTTCCTGTCAAGTAATGGTGAAAAAAAGTGTATGTTGCAAATACAATGGAATATTATAAGAAATGATAAAATGAACAATTTCAAAAACACTTTGAAAATGTCTGATTACTAGCAAATTGAGTAGAAATAGGAAAACAATCAATTCAATAATAACAGCATTGTAAGGGGGGGGGGAATACTTTTAAAAGCTCTGACTGACAAAATGATAAATCATGAATCCACAATAATGATAATGAAAAATGGCTCACATCTCCTATCAGAGTAATAATGAGCTTAAAATGCAAAAAGACATATATACATTTTTCGACATGGGCATTGCAAGAATTTATTTTGCAGGACTATATATAGATATATGTATATATATATACACACACATATATATACATATATATATGTTAAGGTTTGATTTTATTTGTTATTTGCTCATTTGGCATTAAGAAAGATAGGGAAAGGGTCAGATTAATTAAATGAAAAAAATTTAGGAGGTGAAAGAATTTATTTTTATTTTGTAATAATAATAATAGCTTCATATTTTTCCAAATACATGCAAAAAAATTTTCAACATTCACTCTTTTTTTTTAAAAATTTTTATTTAATAATTACTTTATATTGACAGAATCCATGCCAGGGTAATTTTTTTACAACATTATCCCTTGCACTCGTTTCTGTTCCGATTTTTCCCTTCCCTCCCTCCACCCCTCCCCTAGATGGCAAGCAGTCCTATATATGTTAGATCAACATTCACTCTTGCAAAACCTTGCATTCCAAATTTTTCTCCCTCCCTCTCTCCCTTCCCCTTTCCCTAGACAAGTAATCCAACATAGGTTAAAACATGCAATTATTTTTAATATATTTCCATATCTGCCATGTTGTGCAAGAAATTTGGACCAAAGGGGGAAAAAAGCACCAGAAATAAATAAATAAATAAACAAAAGTGAAAATACTATGTTTTGATTCACATTCAGCCTTTATACTTTTCCCTCTGAATAGAGATGACATTTTCCATCCCAAATGTATTGGAATTTCTTTGAATCACTACATTATTGAGAAGAGTCAAGATTACAGTTGATCATCACATAAGTTTGTTGTTACTTTATACAATGTTGTCTTGGCTCTGCTCATTTCACTCAGTATCAAATCATATAATTCTTTCTTGGCTTTTCTGAAATCATATTGTTCATTTTTTTAAATAATAGCTTTTTATTTGCAAAATATACAATGATAGGTTTCAACATTCACCCTTACAAAAGTCTTGTGTTTTTTTTTATTTTTCTCCCTCCCTCCCTCCCTACCTCCCCCCCCTTAGACAGCAAGTAATCCAAAATACAGGTTAAACATGTGCAACTATTCTAAACATATTTACATATTTATCATGCTGTACAAGAAAAATCAGATCAAAAAGGTGAAAAAATGAAAGAGAAAAAAAAAAACACAAGCAAGCAAACAACAATAACAACAACCACAAAAAGTGAAAATACTATGTTGTGATCCACATTGAGTCCCCACAGTCCTCTCTCTGTTTGTAGATGCCTCTCTCCATTATAAGTCTATTGGAATTGGCCTGAATCATCTCATTGTTGAAAAGAGCCAAGGCCATTGGTGTTGATCATCACATAATCTTTTGTTGTGTACAATATTCTTTTGGTTCCCACTCACTTCACTTAGCATCAGTTCATGTAAGTCTCTCCAGGCCTTTCTGAAATCATTCTGCTGATCATTTCTTATAGCACAATAATATTCCATTACTTTCATATTGATGGGCATCCATTAAGTTTTTAGTTCCTTGCCCCTACAAAAAGATATTTTTGCACAAACACTTGTGGGTCATTTTTCCTCTTTTATGATCTTTTTGGGATACAGACCCACTAGCGAAACTGATGGATCAAAGAATAAGACATATTTACTTCCAATTCTTTTAATAACACCAAATGCAGGCTGAGCATTTTACCCTGCATTGTGACAAATAGAACTTTGTGCATTAATTTTGGCTGTTTTCAAATGAAATAAAAAACACATATGGGAGAGGGAAAGAAGAAAATATAGGGAACAATATAATGAATAAGAGAATAGAGAGTTAAGACAGCCCTAAGATATTCTGAATAAAAATATAAAAAATTCTCACAGGGTCATTGAATCCTAAAGGGAAAAAAAATTAAGATTTTCCTCCAGACTCACAGAGAGGTTTAAACAAAAAGTCATACTTCAACTTGACCCTTATTTGAATAAAAGTTATAAAAAGAGAGAGAAAAAATAAAGTTGGAAAGCCAGTAAAAATAACTTAAGAATGCTGCTTGAGGGAACACAAGAGCAAGAGAAGTCTTGGAATTTATCCACTTTGTTATCCTTTCTACAAAATTCTAGAATAAATATTCAAGGTAGAATGAGTAGATCCCTACTGATGAAGTAACTAAGTTACTCAGACAACTGGAGACAATGTATATGGTGTATTGGGAAGAGCCACTGACAGTCAGGAGAAGCTTAGATCCTGGGTCTGCCACCTAAAGTGTATCCTTCACAAAGTTACTTCTGCATTCTAGATCTGTTTCCTGATCTGTAAAATGAAGAGGATTGTATAAAATTAAATTTTTTTCATCTTTTATAGGAGAATTTTTTTTTCTTTTTTGGAGGGATTAAGTGACTTGTCCTGGGTCACACAGTTAGTGTATATCTGAGGCCACATTTTAATTCAGGTTCTTTTGATTCCATAACTGATGCTCTATCGATACACTGTGTCACCTCATTGCCCCATTTAGGCGAGAATCTATCCACACTCCAGAACAGGAAGATCCAGTTTTATGTCTCACTTCATCCCTTTACACACTCTTCATTTGAATCTAATTGTTTTTGTTGAGTTGTTTTCAATCTTGTTTCACTCTCCATGACTTCTTTTAGGGTTTTCTTGGCAAAGATTCTGGAGTGGTTTTGCCATCTCCTTCTCTAACTCATTTGACAGAGGAGGAAACTGAGACAAACAAGATTAAGTGACTTGCCCAGAGTCACATAGAATGATTGAGGCTGAATTTGAATTCAGGTCTTCCTGACTCCAGACCAGGCACTCTATCATCAATACCATCTTCATGCCCTTGAACTCAATAAGATTAACATTGTCTATGTTTTTGGAAATTGAATGGATGCCCATCAGTTAGAGAATGGCTGAATAAATTATGGTATATGAATGTTATGGAATATTATTGTTCTATAAGAAATGGTCAAGAGGATGATTTTACAGAGGCCTGGAGAGACTTACAGGAATTGATGCTAAGTGAAATGAGCAGAACTAGGAGATCATTGTACACAGCAACAGCAAGATTATACGATGATCAATTCTGATGAACATGATTCTTTCCAACAATGAGATGACTGATGCCAGTTCCAATGATCTTATGATGAAGAGAGCCATCTACAACCAGAAAGAGGACTGTGGGAACTGAATGTGGATCACAATATAACTTTTTCACTCTTTTTGTTGTCGTTCGCTTGCATTTTGTTTTCTTACTCATTTACTTTCCTTTTTGATCTGATGTTTCTTGTGCAACAAAAGAATCGTATAAATACACATATTGGATTTAACATATATTTTAACATGTATAACATATACTAGATTGTTTGCCATCTAGGGGAGGGAATGAAGAAAAAGGAGAAAATCTGAAACACAAAAGGAGAAAATGTGATTTCAGCTGGGAAAAAATAAGAACATTTTTTAAGTTTTTACAGATGAGATACGAAGATGAATTGTAAAAGAATAAGGACATCATCATAAAGAGAGACAATGGGGAAACTTGGCATCAAAACTTGAAAGATCTGAATTCAATGGCTGTCTCTGACCATACTAGTTGCATGACCCTGGATAAGTCACTTAATTTCTCAGTATTCAAAGCAACTTTTTAAGATTGTAAATAGAAAAAAAAAAAAAAAAAAAAAAGGACTGACCTGGATAGAGCTTTCTTTTCTAACTGTGCCTATAACAAGGAAATCAAAGATCTAGTCTTTATTCCTTATCTCTATCAAGTTCAAGGGAATCCTACAAAATAAAGGAACAGTACAAAAAATAAAAATTACTAGATGCAGCTGCTTAGAAGGACGAGGAAGATTTTAAAAGGAAGAGATAGTTTGAGTCAAAAAATAGCCATGAAATTGAGTGCCTTAAAAGACCATGAAAAAAAATTGGAAGTACTATGGTGTAGTCAATAATATTGGGATACTGTCTTATTAATGATATTTTTTGGTTAAAAGTCACTGATCTTCTTAGGTTAGTAGGACTGGGAAGTTGTCAAGAATGAATTTTTTTTCCTAATAGTATTTTATTTTTCCAAATACATGTAAAGATAGTTTTGAGCATTAATTTTGTAAGACTTTGTGTTCCAAACTTTTTTTCCCTCTCTTCCTTTCCTACACCTTCCCCAAGACAGTATATGTTAAACATGTGTAAGCTTTTAAACACATTTCTATATTTATTAGATTTTAGGAGAAAAATCAGATCAAAATGGAAAAAACCATGAGAAACAAACAAAAAGATGAAAATACTATGCTTAAATACACATTCAGTCTCCATAGTTCTCTCTCTGGATGTGGATGGCATTTCCATCTGAAGTATATCCAATACATCTCCCAAAGAGATTTTTAAAAAGAAATACAAAAACAATTATAGCAGTTTATTTTGTGGTGGCAAAGAATTGAAAATTGAAGAAATGTCCATCAATTGGAGAATGTCTGAACAAGTTGTGGCATATCATTGTTATAGAATACTATTGTGTTTTAATTTTTTTTAAAAAGGGAATGAGGTGATTTAAAAAAAAAAAAAAACCTGGAAAGACTTAAATGAATTGTTGCAAAGTGAAGTGGACAAAACCAAAAGAACAGCAATATGTAACAATAATCTATAAAAAACAAAAACAAAACTTGGCTACTTTGATCAATACAGTGATCTATAACTTCAAAGGATTCATGATGAAAAATGACATATACATTCAGAGAGAGATCAAATGAATTCTGAGTATGAAAGGAAGCATATTTTTGTTCACCTTCATTCTTGCTTTGCTTTTGTAACATTGTTATCCAGGACTTCAAATGTATAATGGTCATAATATTGCTTGCCTTCTTGATAGGTAGGGGAGGAAATGGGGGAAGGCAGAGAATTTGGAATTCAATATTTAAAAATGAATGTTTAAAAAAATTTAAAGAAACAACTTAAATTCCAATTTTTTTCAGGAAGCTTTTACTGGTATTTAAACACACACACACACACATACAGAGAGATAGAGATAGAGACAAAAAGAGAGACAGAAACTGAGAGAGACAGAGAGTTTCAAGGATACCAGAAAGAGAGGCAACATTTTTAGAGAATTCACAGCTTCAGTGAAAGCTATGCCCTTTAACACCATTCGGAATTGGGAAAAGGTGATGCTTTTCCTAAGGACCTGTTGCTTTCTGTCTCCTAGGGAAATACTCCTAGGCGACTGCCCATCAATGGAGGAATGACTGAACAAATTGTGGTGTATGGATGTAATGGAATACTATTGTGCTATAAGAAGTGGTAAGCAGGTGGATTTCAGAAAAACCTGGAAAGATTTACATGAACTGTTGTTGGGTGAAATGAGCAGAATCAAGAGAACACTGTAAACATTAATAGCAACATTGTATGATAATGAACTTCGATAGATTTAGCCCTTCTCAACAATGATCCCAGACAATTACAAAAGAGTTGAGATGGAAAATATTAGCCACATCCAGAGAAAGAATTATAAGAGTCTGAATGCAGATCAAAGCATACTGTTTTCATTTTGTGTGTGTGAGTATGTGTGTGGGGGGGGGGTGGGGGTGAGGGGGGTAATTGGTTTTTCTTTCTCATTATTTTCTCTTTTTGTTCTGATTCTTTTTTTACAGCACAACTAATATGGGAATGTGTTTAACATGATTGTACATGTATAATTGGATTGCTTGCTATCTTGGGGAAGAAGGAAAGGAAAAAAATTTGAAACTTAAAATCTTACAAAACTGAATGCTGAAAACTATCTGTACATGTAATTGGAAAAAAAATAAAAATATTATTAAATGGGTAGGAAAAAATTTACCCCATGACAGAGAATGTGAATATAAAAGATGACAGTAGTCAGTCTCTAAGAACTTAGGCCTGTAAGAGCAAAGTGAAGTAGTAAGTGAGACAAACCCGGGGTAGAAAGATAGAAATATTTTAGCAGAAATTTATTGAAATATTGAGTAGAAATATGTATTTTGTCTCTATATTTATAAATATTTATATCCTCTTTTGTCTATAACTCCCATGATTACACACTTATTTCATTACATAAAAAGCAAAACCTCAGGATTTTTATTGCTAGTTCTCTTTGGAGACATTATCCTGTGAGCTACTGCCTCACTTAACAAATATTCTTCTTGTTGTGTGATATCTGTTGTTGTTGCTCAATCATTTCAGTCATGACCAATTCTTCCTAACTCTAGTTTGTGTCTCATTGGCAAAGGTACTGCAGTGGTTTTCCATTTTCCACTCCAGCTCAGTTTACATATAAGGAAACTGAGGCAAATAAGATTTAAATGATTTGTCTAGGGTTTAGGGTCATACAAATCTGAGCCAGATTTGAACTCACAAAGATGAGTCTTCCTGACTCCATATCCAGCAGTCTAGTCATTGCACCATTTAGCTGCTCCTACTGATACATAATACATATTTAATACATGATTGTTCTCCATTACATGATGACCAACTATGAATGACTTAGTTCCTCTCAAGAATATAATGATCCCAGAAAATTCCAAAAGACTAATGAAAGAAAACACTACCCGTGGCTAGAAATTGGAAAATGAATGGATGCCCATCAATTAGAGAATGGTTAGGTAAATTGTGGTTTATGAATGTTATGGAATATTATTGTTCTGTAAGAAATGACCAGCAGGATGAATACAGAGAGGCTTGGAGAGACTTACATGAACTGATGCTAAGTAAAATGAGCAGAACCAAGAGATCATTATATACTTTAACAACAATACTGTATGAGGATGTATTCTGATAGAAGTGGATTTCTTTGACAAAGAGAAGATCTAACTCAGTTTCAATTGATCAATGATGGACAGAAACAGCTACACCCAAAGAAAGAACACTGGGAAATGAATGTAAACTGTTTGCATTTTTGTTTTTCTGCCCAGGTTATTTTTACCTTCTAAATCCAATTCTTCTTGTGCAACAAGAGAACTGTTCGGTTCTGCACACATATATTGTATCTAGGATATACTGTGAGTTATTTAACATGTATAGGACTGCTTGACATCTGGGGGAGGGGGTGTAGGGAGGGAAGGGAAAAATAGGAATAGAAGTGAGTACAAGGGATAAGGTTAAAAAAATTACCCAGGCATGGGTTGTGTCAATAAAAAGTTATAATTATTCAAAAAAGAAAGAAAGAAAGAAAGAAAAAACACTACCCATATTCAGAGAAAGAGTTGATGGACTCTTTTTTGTTTGTTTTGAACAATTTATTCTTTTTTTTTAATTATAGCTTTTTATTTACAAGATATATGCATGGCTAATTTTTCAGTATTGACAATTGCAAAACATTTTGTTCCAATTTTTCCCCTCCTCCCCACCTTCTCCCCACCCCCTTCCCCAAATGGCAGGTAGACCAATACATGTTAAATACAATATATGTACACATGTTCATACAGTTATTTTGTTGTACAAGAAGAATCAGACTTAGAAATAGTGTACAATTAACCTGTGAAGGAAATCAAAAATGCCGGCGGACAAAAATAGAGGGATTGGGAATTCTATGTTGTGGTTCACACTCATTTCCCAAGTTCTTTCGCTGGATGTAGCTGGTTCAATTCATTACTGCTCTATTGGAACTGATTTGGTTCATCTCATTGTTGAAGAGGGCCACGTCCATTGGAATTTGTCATCATATAGTATTGTTGTTGAAGTATATAATGATCTCCTGGTCCTGCTCATTTCACTCAGCATCAGTTCATGTAACTCTCTCCAGTCCTTTCTGAAATCATCCTGCTGGTCATTTCTTACAGAAGAATAATATTCCATAACATTCATATACCACAATTTATTCAGCCATTCTTCAACTGATGGGCATCCACTCAGTTTCCAAAGTTGATGGACTCTTAATGTAGATCAAGATATACTATTTTCATTTTCTGTGTGTGTGTGTTCCTTTTAGTCTGATTTTTCTTTCACAGCATGATTAATATGGAAATAACTTTTTTGATTGCACATATATAATCTTTATCAAATTGGTTACCATTTAGGAAGAGTGAAGGAGAAAAAGAAGACATTTGGAATTAACATTTTATAATAATGAATGTTAAAATATATTTTAACATGTTTAACATATATTGAATCACTTGCCATCTAGGGTGGGAGGAAAGAGGGGAAAATTTGGAATACAAGATTTTGCAAGGGTTAATGTTAAAAAAAATTATCCATACATGTGTTTTGAAAATAAAAAGCTTTAATATAAAAAAATGAATGTTAAAAATTGTCTTTACATGATATTTGGAACTATGCCTAAAGGATTATCAAAGTGCATGCCCTTTGATCCAGCATATTACTACTGGGTTTATATCCCAAAGAGATCTTAAAGAAGGGAAAGGGACCTGTATGTGCAAAAATGTTTGTGGCAACCCTTTTTGTAGTGGCTTGAAACTGGAAATTGAATGGATGCCCATCAATTGTCGAATGGCTGAATAAATTGTGGTATATGAATGTTATGGAATATTATTCTTCTGTAAGAAATGACTAGCAGGATGATTTCAGAAAGGCCTGCAGAGACTTACATGAACTGATGCTGAGTGAAATGAGCAGGACCAGGAGATCATTATATACTTCAACAACAATACTGTATGATGATCAATTCTGATAGATGTGGCTCTCTTCAACAATGAGATGAACCAAATCAGTTCCAATAGAGCAGTAATGAATTGAACCAGCTACATCCAGTGAAAGAACTCTGGGAAATTAGTGTGAACCACTACATAGCATTTCCAAACCCTTTGTTTTTGTCCATTTGCATTTTTTATTTCCTTCTCAGGTTAATTTTATCTTATTTCTAAGTCTGATTTTTCTTGTGCAGCAAAATAACTATATGGATATGTATACATATATTGTATTTAACATATACTTTAACACATTTAACATGTATTGGTCTACCTGCCATCTGGGGGAGAAAGTAGGGGGAAAGAGAGGAAAAGTTAGAACAGAAGGTTTTGCAAGGGTCAATGCTGAAAAATTACCCATGCATATATCTTGTAAATAAAAAGCTATAATAATACAAAAATAAAAATAAAAAAAAAAAAACAAACAGCAAAAAAGAAAGAAAGAATGAAAGAAGTGACCAGCAGAATGATTTCAGAGAGGCCTGGAGAGACTTAAATGAACTGATGCTAAATGAAATGAGTAGAACTAGGTGATCATTGTACACAGCAACAAGATTATACGATGATCAATTCTGATGAACATGGCTCTTTCCAACAATGAGATAATAGGCCAGTTCTGATGAGTTTATGATGATGAAAGCTATCTACATCCAGAGAGAGAACCGTGAAACTTGAGGGTGGTTCACAGCATAGCATTTTCATTTTTTTTGGTGTGATTTGCTTGAATTTTATTTTCTTTCCCATTTTTTTTTTTTACTTTTTGATTGGATTTTTCTTGTGCAACAAGATAATTGTATAAATATAGGTGCCTATATTGGACTTAACATATATTTTTACCATGTTTTGTTTATTGGATTACATTCCATCTAGAAGATGGGGTGGGGGAAGCAGGGGAAATTGGACCACAAAGTTTTTCAAAAATCAATGTTGAAAAATTATCCTTGCATATGTTTTAAAAATAAAAAAACTTCAATAAAAAAGAATTCACTTATAAATAAAAAATTAAAAATTGGATTCCATAAGATTAAAAAAGTCTACATATATATTTGGGAAAATAAAATGTTATTCAAAATAAATTCTTGTTCTTTCCCATTCTTAGCAAGAAATTATTATTCATATATTTTATTCTTCTTCTAAGAAATCCAAATCCTTTTACATAGATACCATTTTAATCATGTATTCATTTCCAAAGTTACCTTCCTTTTTTGAAGCCCTTACTTTATATCAGTAACAGAGAAGTAAACACCTGTTTCCCTAAAGGCATCAATTTCTTATCCAGAATTTCATTATAGCAATAGCTTCCAAGCTGATGTCATCATTTGATCTCATGTGAATCATCAGGAAGGAGTAGTGGTATTTATTTTTGACAAGTCTGGATATATATTCCCAAAATAGAGATTTTATCATTAATTCAGGTCAAGCAAAAAATGTATTGGTATTGATTAGGAGTATGTCACCAAACTTCCCTGACTTTTCTGTTCTTCTGCCCATTGAGATGACTTGTCTCTTGGTATCACCTGTGTATTGCCATCATTCCTTGGAACATTAATCATTGTTTTAATTTCTTATCAAACTGCTAGTTAATAGAAATCTATAATTGATTGAATAACATAGTGAATCATAATTTTGAAGATGGAAAGAACTCATTCAGGCTATTCCTCCATCTAAGGAAGGAATTTCCTGTGCAACATTCCTGACAAGTAGATAAATCAGAATGTACTATATCATAGACTATATTCTGTTTAGAGAGAAGATCTGCTGATATGATGACATCTGGAGAGAAAAGTGGTCACAGCCCAAAAGCTGATATTCTTAGGGTAACATAGGATGAGGATCATAAAAATGTGGTAAAATACATAATGCTGAGTTTAACTACTATGCAACATGTTGTTCTTTTAAAAGACCACAAAGTTGCTGCAGTGGATGTCAATAAACTCTATGTAAAAACAGACTTTGGGAAGGGTGTTACACAGTCCTTCCAAAAGTACATACATTGGCAGGCAAACACTAACACATTTGGGTAGCAACAACCAATCCAAATTTCTCTTGCATAATTAGTAGATTTGGTACTCAAGAAAGAACATTTTCCATGAAAAATCTGCTTTGAAGACTGACTTTCACTGCCAGGTCTCTTGGGAGACTGAGAATTTCCAGCTCTCACTATCTCTGACTCATCTCCAGTATTTAAGAGAAAACATTCCTTGGGGAGAGGGGTGGAACACAAGGAAGTCAACATGGCTTCTTGAGTTGCTCCAAATGTCTCTATGGCTTAAGCTTCACACATCTCGAAAAGAGACCAAACTTGATGATTTCCAGGTCTTGACTCTGAATCCTTGAGCAGATAAGGATGAGGGAAGAGCATAAGCTGATACCAAGAGTCCTTTGTAAGGAGCAAATTACCTTGTGGAATTTTCCAGTGACTAAAGTGGAATCTTATTTAATCTTCCAGAGGGGTAATAATAATTCAGTCCCAGAACAAGAAAGGAGGAAAGGAAATAATTCTCTAAGGCAATGGGACTGGGGAATAAGGGATAGCTAAAAGAACAAACCTCTAATTCCCTAAAGATAATATTTAAATAAACTAGCATGGGTGGCCTCCCTAAGCAACTTTCCCTATCCTGCTACCCTAGAAAAAATTCTCACTATAATCTCTAAGACTGAATCAAATATAAACTAATGTATTTTGATTGGCTTGGTTTCTCTGGTGAAAAGAATTTGGGGAATGTTAAGTAACTTCTCTGATCTCATAGATATAAATTTATATCATTATCTTTGGATTTGAATATTGGAATCAATTATTTAAATTTTTTTTTCAAATGCATTCTAGTCCCCACTTCAGCACCACAGGCTAAAACAGATCATGACAAGAGGAAATCAAATAGCAGCTGCTTTCTGTTTGCTTTCATTCAATCTGCCCAATGTTTCTAACAAGCAGATCTGCTCCTTTCCTAAAGTGAGCTGAGAGGGGTTCCTGGGATTCTGGCTCAATCAGTCTCAGCTGGGAAATATTTTCCTTCTTCTAAAGGCTGTCTCCGCTAAATGGAGCAATCACTAATAGGGATGTGCCAGAAGTTACTGAGAGGTTGCCAGGTAGATGTGATGGTCTTTGATTCCCCATCTATAAAATATTTGCAGTTTCATTGAATTATGGGGTCTTAGATTTAGATCTGGAAGGGGATTTCATTTTATAGATTGGAAATTTGAAATTTGAAGACAAAAGTTTTCACCTGATCAATTGACAGAGCCAAGATTTAAGACCAGATCACCTGACTCCAAAACCATCAATGTTTCCAATGACTAATACTAATAATAATAGCTAAAATTCATATGATACTTATATTAATTATATTATCCATGTAATATCAGGTATTGTATTAAATGCTTTACAAACATTATCTTATTTGACCTCCTCTATAACCCTAGGAAGTCAGTACTATTATTCCCCTTTTATTAGATGAGAAAACTGAGGCAAGCAGAGTGATTTCTTCAGGGTGATATTGCTAAATACCTGGGGTGGGATTTGAACTCTGGTCTTCCTGACTGTAGGCCCAGCAGTCTCCCATTGACCATGAAATTCAATTGAATATCATTCAAGAAGTATTTCTGAGGCAGCAAGGTGGCAATTGAATAGAGCACCAGCCTTGAAGTCAGGAGGAACTGAGTTCAAACCTGGTCTCAGCCACTTAACACTTCCTAGCTGTGTGACCCTGGGCAAGTCACTTAATTGCCCAATTGGCTCAGCAATTGTGCTTACTATGTGCAAAGCAATATGCCTATTTCAACAGTAGTAAATACAAATATACACACATCTGTATGTCTATCTAACAGTGTTTGTGTGTTCAAACTTGTTATTTCCTTCATTTAATGAAATCTAAACTCCAAAGGGGCAACTCTCTCATGTGTAGATAAGCAACTCTTGTCATTCCTCTTGTCAGGGAAGAGAACTACCTGGGGGTACTGAAAGAACCTGAAGGATCATCTTCATATTAAAGATGGGTGAACTGCAACCAAAGAAAAGCAATTTGTTCAAAGTCATACAAGATGCAGAACTGAGTCCTTTCCTTCAAATCCATTGCTTTTTTCCCCACTAACCTATTCCGTCTCATATATCAGAACGAGGATATGAACTCAGAATTTCTTGGTTCTATGGCCACAACTTTATCTACTCACTATCTTCATTGCTTCTCATATATAGAAACTAGGTGAAAAGGGGAAAAGACTTTAAGAAACTTTTGGAACAATTCTCCCACCATCATCCCCTTTTCCTCCATCCTACCCCAAAAAATAGACATACCCTCACATATCCACCTTCTTCAATGATGGATGAGATGTCTAGAAAATATGTTTTTCACAAAAGACTTTCATTGTTCCATAAACAACCTCCCTATGGTTCTGGTTTGGATTTTAATTATATGAGCCCATCTTTATTTTTTCTTCTAACGAATCTAGGCAGTAAAGTACTACACAGTTAAAAAGAACCACGTAGAGCATAAAACCACATTCTTGGCCTGAGTTTCTATACAACATAGTATGTTTCTTTGGCCTGAACAGTGCCTGCCTCCATGCTTACTGCTCTTGTAATGCTTTTAAAGACTTTGGGACTATGGAGTTATTGGAAGAAATGGTTTTGCTGTCAAGAAAAGCCCTTCCATCTTTTAACTGAGACTGATAGAATGTTGCTATGTTTCCCATGGGCCCATCTAGACCCAAACAAATCATTGCAGTTGGAAAAATTGCATTGAGTAAGTTCTGGCCTCTTCGTTATGTGTCTTTTTTTTTTTTTTTTTTTGAGTTCCTTCTTCTCTCTCTTAATAAATCAGACCAGACACTCTTGCTGACTTCAACCATTCTACTGATGCCAGAAATAATTTGTCAGTCATTATATAATATGATAAATTCATGCTGATCATTTACCTGTATTGAGAAAACTTATCTTT
The DNA here is from genome assembly GCF_016432865.1 of Antechinus flavipes. Taxonomy (NCBI): domain Eukaryota; kingdom Metazoa; phylum Chordata; class Mammalia; order Dasyuromorphia; family Dasyuridae; genus Antechinus; species Antechinus flavipes. The sequence goes on from NC_067401.1 coordinate 252,359,264, forward strand.
TTTCACTAAAAATTGTCTCACAAAGGAATTTCAGGCACTAATATCCATATGGAAAAAATTATAGGATGATAAGTTTAGAACCTAAGGGATCTTAGAGACCACGTAATTCAACCTCATTTTACAAATCAGAATACTGAGGCTAAGCAAGATTAAGTGAGATATTCAAGGCTGCAAAACTAGTAAGTGAAAAAAGTCTTCCTAACTCCAAAATAGCCCTCTATACACTATATTACATTATCTTTCATGCTGAGATAGCTTTCTGGGGGAAGTCAGTGGGACTGAAAGGGATCACAGATAATAAAGAAGCAAAGGATTTTAACTGTCATCTAGTTCCACTTTCATATTTTGCAGACAGGGAAACATGGCAAGGGAGCTGTACCATCTACAAGAAACCATACTCTAATAAAATCTTCTGGCTTTTGGCTAAGGTTAAAGGTAATTGACAGGCCTCAAACCTATCAGTGAATTAGAAGGACATCTATCCCAAGCATGTGAAAACTTCCTCTGGTCAAATGGGTGGGTGAGAATAATTTGTTCCAATGACCGTGAAGACAGCTGAAGCAGGTGCAACACTTAGAACTTGGTCAGACATAGAAGATGCCAAAATTATCCATTGCATCCCAGGTCATCACTAGTCATCTTGACATTTGTCAAGTCACTGAATTTTGATGATTCTGGAAGAGAGAGCTGAGGCCCACAATGTTGTGTAACTCTGACTCACTTAAACCTAATTTCACCCTGGAGGCAAGACATCATTCTGTGATATCATTGGTCCTTTTTAAAAATGAAGGACAAGTAAAACAACAGTTCTATCCTAGAACTCTCTCTCTTCTCCTTCTTGGTACTCCTAACTTCCCTGGATTCCTTCAAGTATCAACTACATCACCCCTTTTAAAGCCAGTACTGACTTCGGAGATAATCCATTGATTATCTCATATTTATCTTCTATACATCTTGTTTATTTATAGTTGTTTGCATATTGTCTCCCCATTAGACTGTAAACTCCTTGAGGGCAGGGACTATCTTTTGCTTTTTTAATATCTGACAAATAACAGATACTTAGTAAAAATCAGTTCACTGATTGCTTTTATAAATATAAAAATTAAGTTCTGGAACACATTGATAGAAAGTTCTTATTTCTTAAGAATTTCTATTTTTCCTTTCATTAATTTTGATAAAGTTCAGGTAAAAACAGTCCTTGGATAAGTCACTAGCCTTGTATTATTATTTTATGTTTAATGTTATATGTACTATGACAGGTTAATAAAATAACTGCTTTTTGTAGATGAATAAAAATATGTAACCTCAATATCTGTAGGCTCAATGAAAGGGTCCTCAGTTCAATTCCACTAGCAGACAACCAATAATGAAGTAGAATATGTCCTTCATTTTATTTTGATCTAGGGAACACAATAGTCAATTTCAGTAGATACTATGTTTCTCTCTGCCCCTCCTCCCTTTAAAAATTGTTCATCATACACTGACAAAATTTTTTTTTGTCTTTTCTACAATCTATGAAGATCACTGAACTATTTGTCATTAACATTTTAACATTCCCTAATTTCTTATCCGGGCATCAATATTTCAAAAATCCCCATGTCACTGAGTATACACCTTCGTGTGATGCAAAGCAAATTACAACCTCTTCTGTGTCTTAGTAGAACAGCTGCAGAGGCATCTAAGTGGCACAGTGGATGAGTGCCCCATCCTGGAGTCAGGAAGATCTGAGTTCCAATTCAGCTCAACACTAACTTTATGATCTTGGGCAAATCATTTAGCCCTGTCTGCCTCAGTTTCTCATCTGTAAAAATGAGCTGGAAAAGGAAATCTTTACCATAAAAGATTCAAATAGGGTCATAAAGAGTCAGAAATGAGTGAAACTAAATGAAAAACGTAATTGGTGTCCCAGAAATGTACCTACTAGGGGAAAGTAGGACAAGAAAGGAAAAGAAAGAAGAGAAAAGCTAATTTCCTTCCTTCGCCTAGACTTCTCCTTTGAATTTTGAGTTCAGTTTGTTGAACTCCAATTTGATTATGTACACCATGAGTGCAATCTATCTGATGTTTCTCTGTAAACTCAGTACCTAGCATTGTACCTCACAACTAATAAATGGTTGTTGAATTAGGCAAATGACTTGTGAATTAATGAATATTAATGATATTTAGGAGTTATCTTAGTTTTCTTAGCAATTCTTTTACAAAACTTTTATTCAAACGAACTCCTTTCAAAAATGACTAATCTAGTAAAGTTTCTCTTTTAAAGGGTGACACTTTTTAATTTGGTCTCCAAATTCTCTAGGGTCACTCTGTTTGGATATTGTGGCCTTTTTTGTATTGACTAAATCTTTGAATTCTAAAAGGGTGTAATTCTGTTCATAAATATGTAATGATAGAAATAAATGCATTTTTCTACTCTATATTCTGGATCTACAAAGTGCTAAGTAACCAAAGACTTCATCAATTCAATAACTTAATTCAACAAATATTATTAAATATTTTTTATGTTCAAGTCACTATACACCATTATATCCTTTCTCTTGCCTTTCTGAGACCATCAATGATATTTACTGAGCACCTACATGTAAGTACAAAGAAACTTATTCTGACTTGCCTGCTTTTGACACTACATTTAAGTTTTGATTTGTATCCAAACAAACGTGCCATTAGGTGGTAAATTTTTAAAAGCCAAGAATTTGAGTAGATCACTTTGCCTCTTTGAGGCTCGTTTCCTCCTCTTTAAAATAAGCTTTGAAGGTCTCTACTAGCTCTGAATCTATGATCCTATTTAATGGTGTCACCATTTCTAGGCAAGATGAAAATTGGAGGCTTAGAGCTGGAAGATGCCTCGTACTATCATAATCCTCTAGACCCTCAAATTGCTATGTCAGTGTGACTATCACAAAGCACTTCCCTTTTAGCTAGATGCTTGTTTTGCCCCTGGAGACATGCCACTTGTAAGTGATGGCCATGGCTCTTCCACAAGAGACAGCTTGTGTCTCCTGGTCCACCATAATTATACCCAGCCTCCCCCCTGCCATCAGTATGGTTACATGAGGCCACTGCCCTTTGAAAGTAGTTCCCTCCTTCAGAGTCCCCAAAGAAATTGAACTCCACCCACATGATGTGACTTTTGGAGAAACCTACTGGGAGAAGATATAATTGGAACAGATGTCAGAACTATAAGAAGAGTGTAATGGAAAATAAATGACTGATAGGTTTTCTTTGTGGAATATTTTTTTCCAATCAAATTTAAAATGACAAAGATAGCTGTACAGAAATTTGTACAAGAAAAAGTCTATATTTAAGAGAGATTGATCCTTCAATGCTGGTAAAGTCACAGCAAATCAGGATTACTCATTAATAGTATTGAATTTTCAACTGTCTCTCTGTCTGTCTCTCTCTCTCTCTCTCTCTCTCTCTCTCTCTCTCTCTCTTCTCTTCCCCCACTTGCATGTCTCTCAGAAATTTGGAAGTTTTGGGGTGTTTTTTTTTTTTCTGGAAAAGTTGAACTCCTTTGATTAAGGAAAAGAAAAAGAAAAGAAAAGAAAAGGAAAAAGAAAAATGGACTCCAATTGCATAGAACTGCATGAGATCTCAGAGGACACCAGATCTTGGAGTCTTCATTTTAGGGAGTGAGAGAGAAGAGACTGAGAATTTTGTCCTCAGATTATGGAAAATGGAATGATGCGTTGATGCCGATTTTTTTTCTTCTACAGTTGAAACTATGCTGAAGGACAATGTGAAATTAAAGAAAATTGAAAAAATAAATTAAAATAAGAAAAACAAGTGGGTAGATAATAAACAAATACTTCCACTATCCTAGCAATTGGAACAAAAACTGATTCAAAGATCAATAATCAATTAATTACATGTAAATGCAACAAGGGTCAGTAAATTGGCTAATAATCCTCTATTATTAGCATTATTTGCAATTATCTGCAGCTCTCTTTCCTGGCTCTCTACCCTTTATCTTCACCATTTTTCATGGAAGGATGTACAAGAAATCAGCCAGTCAATCCATGGTTTTGTCTCCAAGAAGTTCATATTTAAACCATCCAAAAACAATTGAGTGATTATCATATTCTTAAAGATAACCAAGAAATATTCTATGGCCTCTCACTAACTTCTTCACATCTAGAAGTCAGAAAATTATAACCGAACTATGCAAACCAGCATAGATTAAAACCAAGAAAAATAGACCAGGCCTCAAAGAAATAAAGCTTCAGTAAAAACAAAAAATAAAAATTAAAACTCTAATTCCATCCTTTGGTCCTTCAATTTTTTGAAGTAGTTATGAGTCTGTTGTTGTAGAATTATGTTTCTGTATCCTTTCCAGAACACTATAATGCATTTTTCAATTTGATTTTCATTATAATCTTAATAATCACCAAACATACAAATACTTCAACATATAAAGAAAAATGATGAAGAGGATTTTGTAAGAAACTAGAAATGTCATACACAGTTTTTTAAAAAGAAATACATGTAAAAATACTTTGTCATATGTAAATAACAGAGAGAGAGAAAAAAAAGAGAGGGATGGCTGGATAGATGGATAGATAGACAGACAGACAGATAGACAGGCATAATTTAATGAAAAGAAATTTACAGAGTGGATAAAGAACTGGTTTTGGACCTAAACAGACCTGAGTTCAAATCTACCTTTGAAAAAGAGAGACAGATAGAGACATGGACATAGACATAGGCATGGACATGGACAAGGACAGAGACAGAAATATGGACAAAGACAGACATAGACATAAATATAAATATGGATACTGATAATATAATGCTGGACAAGTTACTTAACTTTCTAGGACTCTAGTTAACTCTCTAACAAGTTACTGAATTGATTTGATATAGGGAGTTTTCTCATCTGGGAATTCTCTATATCAATAATATCAATCAACATAAGTTTATTAAGCATCTACTATATGTCAGACACTATGCTAAGGTCTAGCCTCTATTCCTTTAAAATTTAACAAGGTAGAAACATAAATGCTACATCTTTTTGTTCCCCCTTCTGCACCTTATTTCATTTTCTTAAGTACAGCAATCTACCCACCAATTACTAAATACAATCATTTGACAATATACTAGATGAGGTGTCATGAAACACTGGTCTTTTGTGCTCTCTCTCTTCCACTAGCTCACTTTGCAACCTGAAACAAAGTACTTAATGCCTTGGTTTTCTCATCTGCAAAATGGGATAATTAAATTACATGACATCCATAATCTCCTTGCAAGAGTTTTTGCTCCCATATTATTAAATTAAACAAGGGGCAGGAAAATTTTACCTACAATTCTGCTTGGTTTCAATTTCATGGAAAGACATCAATGCACCTGCTTCCCCCTCTCCTTCCCAGTTTCTTTTATATGTTGTCTTCCCTCATTAAATCATAAGGTACTGGATAAAGGTAGTTTTTTTTTTTAATTTCTATTATCGGTCCTTAGCACAGGACCTGGCACATAGAAGACACTTGTTAAATGTTTATTGCATTGAATTAAATTTATGTATTTCTTTAATTTATAGATAGACCTGTTTTAGCCATAATTCTCGAAGTCCATTTTCTCTTATTCTGTCTTTAGTGAAATAGTGTGATCACATTCTTCTATGTAATAATTTGTCATAAATAGTCATTTACAGTACTTTATTCAGTAATCCATCATTGCTAGACAAAATAATTCTTTAATTAGTTTTAGGTGGAGTTTGAAAGATTGTAAATCTTTCTCCTTATTCTTCACATCCTTATAGAGACCTAACCAATACTTAGTGTTCTTAGGATAACTTCATTCTTATTGAGTCTCAAAGATAGATTTTGTTTTAATTAAATTCTCTTTTCACTGTACTTTAATATATTGTGACAAGCTAGTATCTGGCCTAGGTGAGTCAATCATCAAGCATGTATTAAGTGTTTACTATGTACTAGGCACTGTGATAAGCAATCTAGATACCATCCCTTGTATTTATTGTAATGGAGGAGACAACTTATAAATAACTAGTTACATAGAAGACAAGTACAAGGTAGCTGAAAATGAAAGGACAAAATATTAGCTGGTGAGTAGCATCTCATACAGGACATACCATCTTCCCCCTCACTGTCATTGCACTGACCTGCCCACCAGTTAAAAGCAAAAGAGTTAAAGTTATGCCAAAAAAACTATCAAACAAAATTGAGTATGATCCTAAATGGGGGGAAAAAAACACTGAACAAACTAAAAGACTTTCAGGCATTTTTAACAAAAAGACCAGAATTCAATGGAAATTTTCATATTAAAGATCCAGAAGAAGGGTAAGGAAAACATTAAAGGCTAATTATAAGATGCACATTAATATTAAACTTTTTTTATATGAAAATGTTATCAGTATTCTTAAAACTGTCATCATTATTAAGATAGTTTGAAAAAAAGGTTAAAATTGAGTGATTCTAAAAAACACAAAATTAGATAGAAAAAGGTAAAAAGGAGGAATTATATTATAAAATGGGGTATGAAATGAAGAACTTATTCAGAGGAAGCAAGTAGGGGTGGAGGGCTGGTAATATTAGAATCTTACTTTCATCTGGGACGAAGAGGAAGCAACATTTGTATCTGGAAGGGTGTAAAAATCTTCTGAACATGGAAAGAGGTGAGAAAACTGAGTGATAGGGCAAGGGAGAGATTTTTAGAGGAGGTGTGAGTGGAGAAGAGTATGGAAGGAGCCTTGGAAAAGTGGTGAAATGGCAGGGAGTAGGAGAATAGGGGGAGAAGATAAGGTAACAAGATAGGATAAAGAAAGAGACTGAGAGAAAATAATAAATAAAAATAAGATGGAGGGAATTTCACAAATAGTAATTATAACTTTGAATGTTAATGGAATGTTTATACCACCTCTTTATGATAACAAAACTGGAAATTTATGGACTCCTCATCAATTGGGGAATGCTGAAACAAGTTGTTTATGACTCTGATGAAACAATATTATGCTAGAAGAAATGATCAGCTCAATAATCTTAGAAAGGTATAGAAAGACTTGCATGAAATAATAGAGTGAAATAAGCAGGTCCAAAAGAATATTGTATTCAGTGTTATTTTAAGGACAGTTTTGAGCAACAGTCATTTTGACTATTATAAATTCAGAAATTAAAAATAAAGGATATTTGAGGAAAGAAGCTATCTGCATCAAGAGAAAGGACTGATAAATAGACTTATGAATGGAATAATTTAAATAATTATGTGTAGAATAACTTATGTGAAATAATTTAAACCTATTTGTGTCTAATGGTAGCCATCTCTAGATAGCCTTCTCTAGGGAGAAAAAAAAGGAAAAAAAAATCTGTGATAACTTTGTTGTATATTTGGAGGGAATATTAAATTATACATGGTAGATTCACAGTTTCATGTGCAATCATCTTTATTGTATTGTATTATGGAAATGTTTTGTTTTGTGAATTGAAAATAAAATAAATGAAAACAAACAAAATAGAATAGAGTGGGAGGGGTATGTTACAAGGTGAGACCTGTACATTATGAAGATCAATTTTTAAGCAATAATAATAACATTTATTTAAAGCTTTTAAGATTAATAAAGCACTATTCTCACAAGAACCCTGTGAAATATCACAGCTATTATTATCTCCTTTTCAGAATGAGTCAACAAGGATGAATTAGAAAAACATTGTATTTATTGGCACTTTCTTTATAATACCAATTTTGACTAGGGCTTAAAATGTCACCTGGAAACAATAGAGATCACCTTAGGAAAATGCAGTCTGTCTGTGAAACTTCATAATAGAGAGAACTGATTAATGCTCCAAAGGTATATAAAATAGCAAAAGTCAAAATTCCTAACAATGAACATCAAGTCACTTTCCATCATTGAACAAAATACAAGCTCTTACCATGGCATTCAAGATCTTCTACAATTTGCTTTCAAAATGTCTTTCCAAACTATTCTCTTACTGCTTCCCCTTATATGCTTGCCTTTCTATCCAAATTATACTAATACTATCTGTTATCCACATCATGTATTCTGGGTTTTTTTGCCTCTCCTCATGTCAAAACATAGTCTTTCCTATTAAGTAATGATCTTGGAATCAGGAAAGACCTGGATTTAAATTCATTCTCTAACATTTATAGGCTGAGTACATGGTTACTTAACCTATCTGATACTACTCCATCATTTATCAAATAGTAAAAAATATTATCTCTAATATCTACCTCATAGCATTATAAGGATAAAATTAAATAAAATTAAAATGTTTACATATATACATAAATAGTTATATATGTTATTGTGTCAAATTTCTATAGTAAATTTCAATAGCAAACATCAATCACTGTTAGAGTTATTGATGACATCATCATCATTATTCTCTGCCCTGGTGTGAGATGAAGTGAATGAATCTGGCTCTCAATCCCACCCTGGCTGAGTTTGTCCCAGCTTATATGCTCTACTCTAATTACATTATCATAGGTGTGAATCTTATGGAACTATATTAAGTACTAAGTACATGTACTGAACTAGAACTATTAATCACCATGCTAAACTAGATAAGCATTGTCTTTATCAATTTCACTGAGTTAGCACCTTGTAAAAATCCTTGTTTTAAGTACAGAGTTCTGACCCAAAACAGAAGGGGATTCTTGTTCAAGTTTGGCTTGAATTAGAGGGTCTCTTAGTTTCTTCAACCTTTTTGGTTGTCTGATTCTATTCACAACTTTTCTCTAGCTCCTGTACTTGTCACACAGAATTTCATTAGCTATATTATAAATAGCAAGTGTTGAGACAAACTGAGCAATGGGGGAAAGCTTCTGAAAGTTTGAAGTTTAGTTTCGACTCACAATGATCTGAGATGAGATGCTAGCCTTATTCTATCTCTGTATGCCACAAAATTACCCAGAACCTAGTGGGCTCTCCTCATGTAAACTCTGTTCATGAAAGCTGCTTACCTGTGATGATTCTATACTTCTATAACTAGAGTGAGGCAATGAAGAAATTGTCTTGAGGTAGAAAATTTAAAAGACAAAGGAAGCACCATCCCATTCCTTTTCCCAGTAGTCAGTCCTATTTTTCATTTCTCGTATAGTAGGCAATTCTTTTTGTTTGTTTGTGTCTTCTTTATTTAATATTTTCTCCAGTTACATTTAAAACCAATTTTTTAACTTTTGTTTATTTTTAAACTTTTGAGTTCCAGATATATGAAGATCAATTTGATAGATGACAGAATTATCTAAAGTGGTTGTGATGGTTATTGTTCACCATTCTCTAAGAGGTCCAAAATGACATCACTTTGTTAGAGTCAAGTTACAGTATGTCCAACTATGTGTGATCAGAGCAATATATGCTTGGGATTGCTCTATCACAGGTTAGACACAAATAGTCCTTGTGAATACTTGGGATGAATTGTCTAATTTTGAGTAGCATTTCTTTTGAGCCTTTAATTGTACTTTGCCCAAAGAGCACAGCATCTTTTCTTATGAGGGCATGCCATGCTGGGTACTTCTGTGACAGTATCTTCCATGTCATATAATCAATATCAAAGTTCTTAAGAGACCTTGAAAGTATCCTTGTATCACTTTTAAAAAACTATTATGTGAGCTATTGTCCTATGTGAATTCTCCATAAAATAGTCTTTTTGGCAAGTCTATCTTTGACATTCAAACAATGTGGCCAGCCCAACAGAATTGCACTCTATATAGTAGCTTAGCATTTTAGCTTGAGAAAGAACCTCAAACTCTGATATCTTATCTTTTTTCCCCTTTTTGATAGAAAGCTTTTTACTTTAAAAATATATGCATAGTTTTTTTTTTTTCAGATGGGAGAAATGTGACATTTATGAACATAAAACACTGAGTAAACTGATGTAGTCAACAAAATTGTCAATGAAACCTAAAGAGCTACAATAGGGAGGGAAGGTATTAAATCAGAGGACAACTGTAAGAATCCATATCAACCATAAAGGTTAAAACAAAAACATCTTTAATAGGCATAATAATGCATTTATTCATCCTATATAAGGCTTGTTTTATTTTTTCAACCCAATTAGTTACCTTCTCAAGAAAACAAAGACTATAAATTTACTATCTAATATATAAAAAGTACTATCTTATTTATCCTAAATCTACCTCTTTGAAATGTTAAGGGGATACTCATGATTTAGGGATTTGATAAATCTATGTTCACCTACTATCCAAAGAATCTTTCTAATTCTTTGGCCCTAGTTTATTCATTCACTTGAAAAACTTACTGAATGCTGCTATACTCCAGATTGGGAAGACCTACTCTTTATAGTTTGCTCATATATTTCAACCCCTATGTATGTTTATTTTACTTGCCTTGTCTGGTCCTCCTGTAGCTTAATTTATACGCATAGTTTTCAACACTCACCCTTGTAAAACCTTGTTCCAATTTTTTTTCTTCTTCCCTTCACCCTACTTTCTTCCCTAGATGGCAGGTAATCTAATATATGTTAAACATGTGAAATTCTTCTATATATATTTTCACAATTATATGCTGCACAAGAAAAATCAAATCAGAAAGAGGAAAAAATGAGAAAGAAAACAAATTGCAAGCAAACATGAACAAAAAAAATTGAAATACTATGCTGTGATCTACACTCAGTCTCTACAGTTCTCTCTCTGGATGCAGCTTTCTCTCCATCATAAGACCATTGGAACTGGCCTGAATCACCTCACTGTTGAAAAGAGCCACTTGCATCAGAATTGATCATCATAAAATCTTGTTGTTGCTGTGTACAATGTTCTCTTGATTCTACTCATTTCACTTAGTATCAGTTCATGTAAGTCTCTATAGGCCTTTCTGAAATCATCCTGCTGATCACTTCTTTTAGAATAATAATATTCTTTGACATTCACATACCATAACTTATTTGGCCATTCTCCAACTGATGGGTATCCATCCCGTTTCTAGTTTCTTGACAGTTGCAAAAAGGTCTGCCATAAACATTTTTGCAAATGTGGATCCTTTTCCCTTTAATGATCTCTTTGGGATACAGGTCCAGTAGAAACATTGTTGAATCAAAGGGCATGCACAGTTTGATAGACCTTTGGGCATAGTTCCATATTGGTCTCCAGAATGGTTGGATCAGTTCACAACTCCACTACAACTTATCAGTGTCTCAGTTTTCCACATCGCCTTCAACATTTATCATTATCTTTGCGGGTCATCAATCTGAGAGATGTGTAGTGATAGCTAAAAGTTGTCTCAATTTGTATTTCTCTGGCCAATAGTAATTTAGAGCACTTTTTCATATAAGTAAAAATGGCTTTAATTTCTTCATCTGAAAACTGTTCATATCCTTTGACCATTTATCAATTGGAGAATAGCTTGTGTTCTTATAAATTTGTCAGTTCTCTATATATTTTATAAATGAAGCCTTTATCAGAACCCTTGAGTGTAAAAAAGTTTTCCCAGTTGACTGTTCGCTTTCTAATTTTGCTTCCATTGGTTTTGTTTGTACAAAAGCTTTTTAATGTAATATAATCAAAATCAGCCATTTTGTATCCCATAATGTACTTTAATCATTCTTTGGCCACTCCACAGATCTGAGAAATAGACTATCCTTTGCTCTTGTAATTTGCTTATAGTATCATTCTTTATGTCTAAATCATGAACCCATTTTGACCTTATCTTGGTATGATGTGTTAGGTGGGGGAATGCCTAATTTCTGCCATACTAATTTCCTATTTTCCCAGCAATTTTTGTCAAATAGTGAATTCTTATCCCAGAAGCTGGAGCCTTTTAGTTTATCAAACACTACATCACTGGAACCATTCCTTATTGTGTCTTGTGAACATAATTTATTCCATTGATCAACTAATCTATTTCTTAGCCAGAACCAAATGGTTTTTGATTACCACTGCTTTATAATATAGTTTTAGGTCTGATACAGCAAAGCCTCCTTCACTTGCATTTTTCATTAATTCCTTTGAAATTCTTTACTTTATGTTTTTCCAGATGAATTTTATTATTTTTCTAGTTCTATAAAAATAATTTCTTGGGAATTTGATTGGTATGGCACTGAATAAGTAGGTAAATTTAGGTAGAATTGTCATTTTTATTATATTAGCTTGGTCTACTCATAAGCACTTGATATTCTTCAATTGATGAGACTTTATTTGTTTGGAAAGTATTTTGTAGTTGTGTTCATATTATTCCTGACTTTGTCTTGGCAGGTGGACTCCCAAATATTTTGTATTATCTATAGTAATTTTAAATGGAATTTCTCTTTGTCTCTCTTGCTGCTGGACTTTGTTGGTAATATATAGAAATGCTGATTATTTCTTTGAATTTATTTTGTATCCTAAAACTTTGCTAAAGCTATCAATTGTTTTTAGTGGTTTTTTTTTTTTTTAGTTGATTCGTTAGGATTCTCTAAGTATATCATCATGCAGATGATAATCTGCAAAGAGAGATCATTGGGTTTCCTCATTACCTACTCTAATTCCTTTCATTTCTTTTTCTTCTCTTTCTGCTAAAGCTAACATTTTTAATACAATATTGAATAGTAATAGTGATAGTGGACAATGTTGTTCTACCCCCTGATCTAATTGGGAATGGTTCTAGTTTATCCCTATTACATATGATGTTTGCTGATGGTTTTAAATAGATGCTACTGATCATTTTAAGGAAAACTCCATTTATTCCTATATTCTCCAGTGTTTTTAATAGAAATGAGTGTTGGATTTTGTCAGATACTTTCTGCATTGAGATAATCATATGACTTCTGTTAGTTTGGTTATTGATGCAATTATGCTAATAATTTTCCTAATATTGAACCAGCGCTGTATTACTTGTATAAATCCTACTTGATCATGGTGTATTATCCTAGTGATAACTTGCTGCAATCTCTTTGCTAATATTTTAGTTAAGATTTTTGCATCGATATTCATTAAGTAAATAGGTCTATAACTTTCTTTATCTGTTTAGACTCTGGTACCTTATCTTGCCAGGTGATTTCCAGAATCTTCTTAAGACAATTTGAATGAAAGTAATTCAGTTTCATGATGTGGCCCTCGTGTACTGTTCAGGTTTCATAGGCATAAAACAATGAAGTCAGCACAATGACTCTAGATCTTCAGTTTGGTAACCAGTCTAATACCTCTTCTCTCCCATACTTTTCTTTGGAGTCTCTCAAACTAGCTCTAGAAATGAGCTCTGACAACTTCATCATTTATGTGTATACTTCTGGAAAGTATAATATCAAAATAAGTTAACTTACCCACAGCATTCAAAACTTCTCCATTTGCTGTAACAGATGTAACTTTATTGCATACGCTCCTAGCATACCTCTTTTGCATTGGCTTATATTTTAAGATATGTAGAACAGCATGAAATGGCAGAATTTTCATCTTGGAGTCCACCTGTCTTGACTATTGACTGCCTATTTCAGGCAGATCCCAACTATGCTTCACTTCACTCCCTATTCTCAAACTGTTTTAACCACCTTAACAGCAAACTCACTCCTTCCCTAATTCTGATGGCCACTTCTGGAGACATGATCAAATCAACTTTGTCATTATTTCTGGAAGAGATCTCTACTTTCTTATGGTCCCCATTCCCCATTGCTTCAACTTTCTAACCCAAATGGTCCTCCCTGCCTACCATATTTTTATATATGCCTCCCCTTTTGAAGAATGTAAACTCCTTGAGAACAAAGATTGCTTAGTTATGTATTTATATCACAGCTGCTTCACCCATAGGCAATAATAAGTGCTTTTAAATGTATTCATTGATTCCTCTTTTCAGCATGTTTAGAATTGATTATTGTATTCTTATCCATGCTTTAAAAATGAACCTCATCATTTATGTGTATACCCCTGGAAAGTATAATATCAATAACCAGTATAATAATCAATATAATTTTTGCTAGAGAAATGTCTTTCAAGTTCTAAATCTATAATCTAAAATATTTATGGTGTCTAAATTGGCTATTGAATTCAGGTTGTGTTCCTTTCCACACTTCAATTGCTAGAGAAAAATTTTTCCTGAGTCTATTTAGTAACATCTAATCATTCATCTCAAACCTCAGAAAAGCAGTTTTTTAAAAGTCCAAAGAAAAATACCTAGAATTTATCCTATAGTGAAAGATCCTAAAAAATATCTTCCTGAGGATGACGAACAGTTTTAAAAATTCTATTGGTTAATCTTGAAATAATCCCAAAAAAGGAAAAAATGAGATAGGTATCTAAAGAATACAGTGTAAATACAGAGGGATCTCATTGACAAATGAGACAATAATTCAAATAAAGTCAATCAGTGCAGACTTTAAGGCTTTATGAATGTTATCTAATATGAGACTTGATATTTAAAAGGATCAACATGAAAAAACATGAAGGAAAAATAATGAAACATCAAAGTCAGAAAAGATGAAAATCTCTTGTTTATTATTTGATGACTTCTTGGTTAAATGAATAAACCAAGGGATTGAATGGAAAAATTCCATCCTAGGTTTATTAAATAACAAGCCCCTTTATGAACACAACAATCCAAGTAGTTTTCATGTTCTTCTCACATGACATTCCATGTTCCATCATCATGTCTTGACCCCATGCTTGGACTGAACTCCCTTGCCACAATTGTTTTCCTTTAGTTTGCCATGTCCTTCTTCATCTCATTTTCCAAAAGAGGAAACTGAGACAAACAGGATGAAGTCACTTTCCCAGGATTACATAGCTAGTAAGTATCTGACAACAGATTTGAACTTATAAAAATGAGTCTTCCTGATACTCACTGTGCCATGTCGCTATTCCTAATATGAGACTTTTTTATATTCCCTCAGTTGTTAGTATCTCTCTTCTGTCCAATTTCCTTGTTTTCCTTTGAATTTATTTTCTACATATGTGTATGAGTACATGCATGTTGCTTCCTCCAATTGAATCCAAATTCAATTTTTCGGAAGAAACTGTTTCATTTTTCTCTTTGGATACACAGTGTCTGGCACATAGGAGGCACTTGATAAATGCTTATTTGTTTATTGGATGGGTAGATAGATAGATAGACACACAGACAGAGAAACAGCTAAACCACAACATGAAATAAGGCTTATAAAAATATTAAGGGCAACAAAGGAACTTTTCCTGAGAAAAAAATGAAAAGAGAGTGTTCATTGGCTGGATTAGAGAATAATATTAATAAAAGTCAGAGAAAAAGAACAATGTTATTCTATAACTATTTCATTTCTGTTGGAGAAAAGTGGCAGCAATGATAATAATAATAGTAAAGGAAGCTCTGGTTTGTATTTTTTTTTCTACAATCAGAAAGCCCTTTAAATTTATTATATCATTTGAATTCATTGAACTATGAGTTCTTGAGAGTAAGTATTGTTTTTTTGGCATGTTCTAAGTTTCTAACTTAGTATTTATTAACTGAGTGGCTCCCTCTTTTATATAGGAGAATAACACTCAAATTTAAAAGGTTGGAATATGCTTAAGAGGAAATTATAGCCACCACATAGCTAAGAAAAAAAAGAGAGCACTTGCCTATTTTAAAACTGATTCATTGCCAGATTAAAGTGAATTGGGAGAAAGACTTTATATATATATATATACCTAAGAAATATTAACATGATTACTACTAGCTTGCAGAATATGAAGGGAGGGAAACTAGGAAAAGCCATGTGTTGGCCCAAAAGATAGAAGAGGTCAAATGGAAGTCATATAGATCTCTATTATCTGGCATTCTTAAAGAAGAGGAATAGTCATTGAATGGTTAGGATTGGGTGGGGGTACATGGAACTTTCTAATAATTAGAATTATCCAACATATACTGGATTATTTTTTGTGATAGTAAACTCTCCAGAGCTGTAAATATTAAAATAAAAGCTAACTTATCATATCTGTCAGGGATAATACACAAAAGATTCTTGGCCTGAGTATGAAGTTGGATTAGTAAACTTTAATGTCTTTTCCAACTCTGGGAGTCTATAAGCATCATTTTCTAAAACTAAGCCACATTATTCACAGAGTAGAACTCGGATAAAATATTCCACAAAACTATTATCATCTTTCTATGATGGAAATGAGCATATATCATTGACACACATATCATCTTTTTCAAGATTACCTGTAACCAGATGGAATAAAAGTCCCTATGTACTTTTGTCTCTAATATAAATAAAAACTAAATAATAAATCTTCAAATGCACAGTAAATCCAGGAAAGAAAGTGAACAAGTGATAATCAAAACGGAAATTATATTCTCCAAAAACAAAAAATTATAGAAGACAAAAGTGATAAATTTATAACTAAATGAATAGAATGAAATGTGAGTGTCCCAATATGACCATTTTGATGGGCCAATGAGGTAAATAGAGAGGAGCATGCTAGATTACTGTAGAAAAAAGTACATTATCAAAAAAAAAAAAAATTATGGAGTAGCAGCATCAAGGATGTCATCAAAGAAATGCACAATTTTTAAAAAAAGATGGATTGGTCAAATACATAGCAGGAATAAGGGATAACCATTGTAATATGTTTTGTCATTTTTCAGTCATATTTGACCCTTTGCCCCATTTGGTTTTTTGACAAAGACAGTGGAATATTTTGCCATTTCCTTCTCCAGTTCATCTTGAAAATGAAGAAACTGAAGCAAAGGGGGTTAAGTGATTTGCCCAGCTCACACAACTTCTAAATGTCTGAGGTTGAATTTGAATTCAGGAAGATGAGTCTTCCTGACTTCAGGTTCAATATACAATCTATTCTTTGCTACCCCTGAACACAGTATAGCTAATACGAAGGTGAGTGGGGCTCCCACAGTAGACTTACAGGAAAACGTGGACAAGAGCCACAATGAATGGGTAAGTATAGATGATTTACCATCTGGACTACTGATGGGAATATACCCATTAAAAAGATCACAGATCTATTTGAATTTTTTAATAAATTAAATGTATTTTTCCACATCTCCTTTTATCCACTCACATAGCCAATTACTTTTGTTTGTCATTATTATCCCCAACTGGTGTCCCTGCCTTTAATTTCTCTCCCAGTTCATCAGTCTTTCACCCAGATGTCTAAGTAAACACTCAGTAGTGCCTCCTTCCCCCCAAAAGGGGAAAATATTTTATTTATTTTGTATCTATTTTATATTTGTATATATATTTACATGTCAGCTAAGTGGTACAATGGATAGAATACCAAGTCTGAAGTCAAGAAGACCTGAGTTCAAATCTAGCCTCTGACATTTACTAGCTGGGCAAATCCTTTAATCCTGTTTTTCTCTGTTTCTTTAAAGGGGGAAACATTGGTGGTAAGTGGTAAACCATTCCAATATTTTTGTCAAGAAAACCCCATGGACTTGAGTAGAACACAAAGACTCAACAACAACAGCAATATGTATACATATTGTTTTCCCTTATGGAATATAAGCTCTCTGAGGGAAACAATTGTTACCTTTTTTTTCTGTTCCTATTCCAAATATAGTACATATTTAATAAATGTTTTTTGATTTTTTTTTCACTTTTGATTAATTGATTGCTTGATATGAACATTTTATATTCCTAAAGCAAGAAAAATAACAGGAAGACTTGTTCATCTCTTTTAGGTTTGGAATATTGTAGACACACCAAATCTAGAACCCAAATGTACCATCTTTTCCCCTGAGGTTTAATTTTCTAGTGGTACAGTATTGATTAATATCTATCCAAAAACCATACTCAAGACTTTGACCTGTCATTTGGACTTGGGATTGATTGATGCCCTGAAATACTATCCAGGCCTATGCTGGCAGAATGCCAGAGCACACACTTATCCACTCCCTGCCAGTGGCCAGTGGCCAGTGGCCCCAATAACCTCAACCTCTGACAGGCTTCATGTCAGAGAAACATTACAGGAAAAACAAAACCCAGCCCAAGTACTCAGATGTGGGATTGAAACCTGCCAGGTTCATGTCCTAACATGCAACTCCTGTCCCCCAAACCCCCAAAGTTATGTTGAGAGTGCACATTAGTAATGCTGGCTCTTTATTCTGACAGCCTGTCAGTAACATCAAAAACCATCAGCCCCATGGTATTTCTGATCCATCCAAATCTTTGGATCTTTAGGTCATTTATTTGACTCTTTGACCAAACCCATTAAATTGATTAATGAGAAGGTATCTACAAAAGGGAATGAGAGAATGCTGAGTCATATTCATAATGCCTGGGAAGCTTTAACTTAAAAAAAAAAATTTAGACAATGTGGAAAAAAAATCAGAACAGGAGTTACACTGGACTTTCTCCAAGGTCAGACTTAGCTTCAGCTAAGGGATTTTATACTAAATTCCTGGCTGCTTTGCATGTAAGCAACTCTATTTATGACTCTCAATAAAATGTGTAACTCTCTATTTTCATGAACTGTCAAATCATACTTAGAACCTGTTTTCCCATTACCTTGGGGATCACACTTACTAAATTCAGACTTACTTGACCCAGAGCAAAATATCATTGGAAGCTTTGAATGAGTCAGGCAAAAGCTCAGAGGCAGAAATTTCAAAGTAGGCTTGGGATCTTTTAAAGAAATGTCAAAAGATAGAACACATGAGGGTATCCTGGAGGTCAGACAAATTTCTTTAACTTAACCTAGGGAGTGGCAACTATTGAGCTTCTGCAGCTGTTTTTAATTGTATGTCTGTGTGTCTGTCTGCCTGTCTGTCTCTATCTCTTTGTCTGTCTCTGTCTCTCTGTCCCTCTCTCTTTCTTTCCCTTTTATATCCCTTCCTCCCTTTCTCTCCCTCTCTTCCACTTTCTGTCTGTCTCTCTGTCTTCCCCCTCTGTCTCTGTCTCTCTCTATCTCTTCATCTTTCTGTTTATCTCTCTTTGTCTCTCTGTCCTCTTCTCTTCTCTCCTTTTTTTCTTTTTCTGCCCTTTTATTTCTTCCTTTCTTTCTCTCTTCATCCCTTATTTTTCTGTTCCTCTCTCTGTTTCCCTCCCCCTTCTCCCTTCTCTATTATCTTTCTTTCTTTCCCTCCCCTCTTCTTTCTCTTTCTTTCTCTTTCCTCTTTTTTATTCCTTTCCCTTTTTCTGTCAGTCTCTCTGTGGCTCTGTGTTGTTTCATCTTTTAATTCTCTATTCATTGATCTCCATAAGAAAGGAGGAAAGTCATTGCTACTATAGGGCAAGCAATATTGATTTTTAAAAGTTCAAAAGAGAACGAGTTGTTGGGGAAGGGGAGAAGATGAAAGAGAGAAAAAGCAAGAAAAAATCTGGAAAATATGCCCAATGTCTACAAAGATATAAAAGAAAAAAAATTAAAAACTGAAATGAAATTCTGTAGGATTAATGTGATCAAGTGTGGTCCCAGGGAAAAGAAAACAAAATACATTTTCCTCCTTTTATTTTTTTATTGTAGTCATGGGAAAGTGTGGGCATAGAATATTGCATTTACTGTCAGACATGACTGATGTTATGGGAGCAACCTTCATGGGGCTGCTGGGTGTTACAGAAGCCACCTGCTAGTGGCTGCTGGATCTAATTCTGGCTAGCAGAATAGGATGTGAGAGGATGATAATGATACAAGGAGACTGAGAGACAGTTGCATTCTCTGACCTCTTCCCTCTTCCCTTCAATTTATTTCATTCCCAATTCACAAGCAACATCTGTGTCAGTAAAAGCTGATTTGCAATTCCTTCAGAGGTGTTATGATTCACATCTGTGGGGGCTTTTGGAGGATCATCCTGCCACTTCACACTTGGGCATGGTCCTTAATAGACTGATCCCATAGTTAATAGGTTTTGTGAAATTGTTTTGTTATTCTTTTTTGTTATTAGTACCTGCTCTAGGCTACTTTTTCAAGTTAGTATTCATAGTGACAGTTGAATCACTAGTAAATATCTATTCTCACAGATTCTAGAGAGTATTTTGTGGGTTTGCTCTCCTAACATCATAGCTCATCTCCCAACCAGTAAGCTTACTTTCTAATAAATAGTTAACCAATGAAGACAATTAGGTTCAGCTATATGGTACAGTAGACAGGGTACTGGCCTTAGATTCAGGAAGATTCATATTCATGAGTTAAAATCTGACCTCAGATATTTACAAATTGTGTGATCCTAGGCAAGTCACTTAACCCTGTTTGCCTGAGTTTCCTCATCTGTAAAATGAGCTGGAGAAGAAGGGCAAATCACTGCAGTATCTTTTTAAAGAAAAGTCCTAATGAAACCAGAAGAGTTGGACATGACTGAAAAATGACTGAATTACAACAAATATAATCTCCTCAAAATATTTAGTAAGGCAATTATACAAACTTAGTAAGAATAGTATCTACAAAATATTTCTCCTGGCCCATAAACCTAAAGCATACTCTCCTACACGTACGTTCTTCAATAGGAAGAGAAGGAACAAACAGCATACAAACATGGCCAAAGTCATTCACACTTTTCATTTTTCAGGACCCCGATGTCTTTTCCTTCTTGTAATGTTCATAAGTAATTCTCATTGAGTGAATCAATCAGGTAGGCTCCCTGAATCTGCTACTTTCTCAATAAAGATTGGCTACTTTCAGAAAGATAATTGACCTAATTCTAGATCTATTTGGAGTGTTGTGAGGAAAAATACAGATGTAGTTCTTGCTCTTTTATCATCTTATCTCCCTCATGGGTTCAAGTCTTTTAGTTAAGACAGTTCAGGTAAATTTTTTTAAAGGCTGCTAGGTATGTGACCAATCTTTGGTCTACTCACCAAGTTCCCCATTTCAATTCAGTCAGAAAATTTTTTTTTCATTCATTATAAATGTATAATATGGCATAGATACCATGTTGCACATAATCTGACATTTAACATTGCATTACTTTTGTTATCTATCCCTTATTTTCTGTATTTACATTAATTAGGAGAACTAACTTTTCTTCCCTTCTCTCCTCCACTATGCCCACTATATAACCATTTGGTTCTGGCTCATTGGAGATGGTGGAAGGTTTAGTATATTTAGAAATAAAGTTGATATAAATGTTAGAGATAGAGACAGAGGGGAAAGAAGGACAGAGAGAAAGACACAGAGAGTGAACAAGGGTAAGGATTAGAATGGGAATCAGAAGAGACCAGATGGCACAGTGGATAGAGTGCTGGAGTTAGGAAGCTCCATCTTTGAATTCAAATCTAGCCTCAGAGTACTAGCTATATGACTCTGGGCCATTTACTTAATTCTATTTGCCTCAATTTCTCCAATAGTGGATACGGACACAGCAAACTATTCCAGTATCCGCCAAGAGAACCCCAAATAGGATCAAGAAGAATAGGTCATAACTGAAATGACTGAACAGTATAAATAACAACAACAAAGAGGGCTGGACTAGATGATACTTAATATGACTTCTATATTTAATCTTTAATCATCCCTGAATACTTTTCCTAGATTTGGCTATGATATCCACGTAAGTGCAATGTTGTTTAGTTTTGTTCTAGTGAGGAAAGTAAGAAAGGATGAAAAGATAAGAAGAAAAAATCAGGGCTAAAGTAATGTATTTACATTAGAAAACCTGCTGTCTCACTGGAATCATCTAAATTAATTGATTTAAATTCCAACAATAACCTTTCCATTATTATGGTAAAGAAAAAAGCAAGAAGAAAGAGGAAAATTACAATTGAAAAAGAAGGCTTTATAATCAAGTTCTCTAGAAAACACTAAGGTGAAGGAAAGGGACTGGTATTGAGTGTCCCATAAGTCTCACCAAATTTGTGAGCAGGGGCATGTTAATTTTTTGTTAGTGTACAACAATTTTACACTTTTATTATTTTCTCAGTTCCCAAAAACTTATTTCTGCTGAAAACTAAAAAGGAAAATTATCTTGTGAAAAAGATTTGAAAGGAAAGCCAAAAAAGCTAAAAGCATTAGCTAATAATTTAGCTTTTCTAGCTTTTCTAGCCACATTTGGATTGCTGTATTTAGTTCTAATAGTAGTTTTAGGAATGACAAAAAGAGAGGGCAAGAAAATTAAAACAACTCTCTCAGATTGCCTAAAATGACAGGAAAAGATAATGATGAATATTGGAGGGGATGTAGGAAAACTGGGACACTAATACATTATTGGTGGAGTTGTGAATTGATCCAACCATTCCAGAGAGTCATATGGAACTATGCACAAAGAGCTATCAAACTGTGCATACCCTTTTGAAAGAGATGAAGTGAGATCTTTCAAGATAGTTGTGAAAATCGAGTAAGGCTTCATCTGTTTCAAAGTTTGAGTAGGCCTGAAGGATTTTAACCATTAAGTCAAGGGCATACTTAAGCCCCCTCCCTGCTATCCTCCTAAGGGCATACTTAAGTCCCCTTTCTGTTTAGTGTCTTTCTGTTTAGGTCAAATATGGGCAACTATGTACTTATTGGTCAAGTTCAATTTCTTGGGTAGGTCCCCCATTTAAAATGTAAGATCCTCAGCCAATAAGGATGAGGGTCAGTGGTGGGAGGGAGTATTTGCGTTAGGGATTAAAAGCATTGACCCTGCCCCCTACGGTGCTTCCTCCCTTCGATTATCTGCTCAATGGGTGGGACTCCCGATGCTCATGAGAACATATAATAAACTTTGCTTTGCTTCTAGGGATCTCTACAATCTTTTTTTATTAAATGGTTTCTGACCCACACAGTTTGATGATAAATTCTGATGGAGGTAGCTCTTTTCAACAGTGAGGTGATTCAGGCCAGTTTCAATGGTCTTATGACAGAAAGAGCCATGTTCACCCAAAGAGAGGACTATAGGGACTGAGTATAGATCACAATGTAATATTTTCCCATTTTTTTTGGTGTGGTAGTTTGCTTGCCTTTTGTTTTCTTTCTCATTTTTTTTCACTTTTTGAACTATTTTTCTTGTACAGCATAATAATTTTGGAAATATGTATAGAAGAATTGCATATATTTAACAAAAGAGAGAGAGAGAGAGAGAGAGAGAGAGAGAGAGAAGGCAACAAAGTGGCAAAAGGTTGAAAGGAAGCCAAGTAATCAGTCAAAAAAGCATTTATCCAGTGCCTACTATGTGCCATCCATCATACTAAACACTAGTGATAAAAAGACAAAAAATAAGAATATCATTTCTTAAGGACTTAAATTCTGTAGTGTGCAAGCACTGGTTAAAAGAATCTCAAATAGAGTCAATATGGAGTTCTTAATTATTAAAGAGTCTGTCACCCAGAAAAGGAATTAAATTTATCTTCCTTAACCCCAAACTCTGACCCTCAAGGGCAGAATTAGGAGCAATAGAAAATGAGAACTAGCAAATTTAGGCTTGATATAAGGTTTAAAACTTTCCTTATAATTAAAGTTTACAAAAGTGCAATGGGCTATCTCTGGAGGTAGTAATGGGTTCTCCCTCTTTTGAAGTTCTCCAGCAAAGACTCCAAGACTATTTGTCAACTGTGGGTTTGGTGGGATGGCCTCCGGGGTCTCTTAAAACTCTGGATTGATGGGATTATCTGATTTAGGTAAAACCTGATAACAGCCAAGAAGTATTTGAAGTGCAACAACATAGAATACAGATTAGATTTGCTCTGTTTAGCCCGAGGGCACAATTAGGAGCCTTGGGTGGATGGATTAGAGAAGCCATCTCCATATAAGGAACAATTTTTTCTAAAAATTAGAATTATCTTTAAGAGGATTGGCTCTTTTTGGAGGTAGTGCATTCCTTCTAACTGGGTATCTTTAAGTAGAAGCTGAGTAATCACTTGACAAGTAAGAGATAGAAAGGATTTTAGCTTGCCAATTATTGGACTGGAGGGCCTCCAATAAATTTTGCAATTCTGAGATTCTATGATTCTATCTAAACAAAGTTTTTGTTTTGGGTTCTCCTCCCCATTCTGCAATCAATATATTGCAAGGCTCAGCCTCATATCTTGAGGGGAAACATATAAGAAAAGATAAGAGTCTTGATGCAATTATTTTTATTGGATATCCTT
Organism: Antechinus flavipes; assembly: GCF_016432865.1. Lineage (NCBI taxonomy): Eukaryota > Metazoa > Chordata > Mammalia > Dasyuromorphia > Dasyuridae > Antechinus > Antechinus flavipes. The sequence goes on from NC_067401.1 coordinate 252,383,125, forward strand.
TCTACTTGGATATTCCATTATAACAACTGTCTATAAAAGTAGTAAAGAAGTTTCTGCAAAATGTTTTACAAATGTACAAAAACACATATACATTTGCATATATGTACATGTGCATATGTAAACATATCATGCCTGTTTTAAGCAGCATGGTTAAGAAGCCACACACACATCTGTGTTGTTTTTTTCTCCTTTTTTTCTTGGAAAAAGAACTAACAATGAAAGTTGAGATACCATCTTAAAAGAATGTAGATATTCTGGATATTCATTTTTAGACTATGCTTCCTTTACCAAAATCTCAAACTTAAAGTTTAAATACCATGCTGGACATATATAAGATAGTATGCTTTACAACAGTTCCAGATATCTTCCCCTTTTTAAAGATATCAGGTCAGGTTTATGGCATTGTCCTTAGTACCACTAGTGAATTCTGTTTCTATATGTATACTTAGTATGGGGTAAGGACTCCACATAAGAAAATATCAGTGCTATGATATTGATACAACTGAGTACACTTCTCCTAAATTGTCTTGGATCATTCTTCTTGTCTTTTGATCTATACTTTGGAGTTCTATTAATGCAGTTTACAGTGACATAAAATTTTAGTACAAGTTCCAAAAGATGGAAAAAGAAAGGAATGGTTTTCAATATAAAGCGGATTCAACCAAGACAAGAGATAAACTAGCAGCACACAGAGTTTATCTTTCCTATCTTTTTACAGGGAAACAATCTTAAGAATCCTATAGATAGGTGTCAATCGTTGTAAACTGTATTTTTATAAAAGAATTTTAGCCTATGAATGGATTTTCTCAGAGTTAACAGAGACAAAGGAGAACGTGATTGGAGTAAATTTAGAGCTGAAAGGGAATTTAGAGATCATTTAGTCAAACCCTCTGATATTATAGATGAAGAAATTAAAGTCCATATGTGATAAGCTCAAAATCACACAGTGAGAAGCAAACGAGGCTCCAAATCCAGACCTTCTAGTCTCACCTCTCATTTTACAGTGACTCCAAATCTAGCTTTTTTTTCCATTGTACCTCAAAATAAGCCTTAAGGGGTAATTGTCCAAAGTTATCTAAAGTCCTGTGAGGATGCACAAAATTGACTTGAAATTGATATAGCATTAACTCCTTCCTTTAGTGATCTGCATACCAAATGATAGTTACTCTGCAAGCATGGTAGACCTTGAAACCAAAAATATTTTTTCTTATTTTTCTGCTCTTACTTGTAGAATTTAGTGAGACCTTCAAGTCTTTTGTCATTTCTGTCATCATAGAGTGTCAGGACAGCGCAGAATACTGTGAATACTTCACTTGTAAGCTGCTTCCATGGCTCTACCATCCCCCATTCAAACCATGTCTCTGTTTTCACTGAGCATTTGAAATATAGATGTGGGTTGCATCAAGAGCAGGTGGTTAGTGTCCTAATTTGAGTCAGCTCTCAGTAGGTTCCATGCTTTTTCCCTCTTTTTTCCCTCTTATTAGCTTCCAAATAATAGAATTTAGGAGTCTTAGAAGTTATATGGTCCAATCTGCACATGACAAGTATCACTACTGTAACATCCCCCAAAGTACCTCCCTCTTTGTCCATGATTAAACTCACTAATCACATCTGTAATGAATTAGATCTGGGAAAGTTGGTCTGGTGATTCAAGTCTGAAACTAGAATGAAATGAGACACTCCAGAATCATTCAACAGGAGACCCAAAAATTTGGGGTAACCATAACATAGACAGAGAGAGCCAGAAAAAATTATTCATCAGTGATATGAAACTTATCCAGGTGAGCACAGTTCTCCTGTGTTGATGTTGGCCATTCTTCTATTGCTCAGTCAGAAACCTGAGGAAAAAGTTCTATTTCCTCACATGTTAGATGTTTTTATCTTCAGGTGACTAGAAAGCTACACTAATGATGGAGTCTGAACCAATTAATCTTGAAAAGAGTTTGAATATCTTTACTAACCTAACCAGCAAAACCTTAGATCACTTAGAGTTTTATCACATCAAACTCCTTGGTAGAAAGAATTATAAAGGTCTTCTACATTAAGAACCTTCTACCATTCAAATGGTTTTAGTAATGTTTCAAGACAACTTCAAGGACACAAAAAATCTGAAATAGGCCTTAGTTTCCCCATTTGTAAAAATGACTGGGTTAGACTGGATGGTTTAGGGAGTATTATGGCCTATGATCCTAAAAAGGAGAAAAAGAAAAAAAATTGAAAAAAAGATAGAAAGCAAAAGTATAACAATGTAACAGCTCCCTGAAGTAAGTGATCAAATAATGGAAGAACAAAAATCAGAAATGTTTCTCCAGAAGGACTGAGTGCTGAACTTAATTGGGAGAGGGGGGCATTGAGATCAAATCTTTGTGATTAACAATGGACAATTTATAGCATTGATACATGGCAATGCTGATGAACAAGATAAGAATAAATAATGAATACTAAGGTTATATCATAGATAATGATACTTCCTGAATGATAATATATCATGGATTAGGGTCATCTGTGTTAAAGCAGCTAAAAGAACATTGTCCTCTCCCATGTTGCCTGTTCTAATGCCAAGATGCCACCCTCTGAATATTCCCTGATCTACCAGTTCTGGAAGTCTTCTGAAAGGGAGGGGGGATGGGAGAATAGCAGCTCCTAGCCTTTTTAGAGGCATCTTTTAAGGTATTCTATATGCTCCCCTTCTTCAATGGAGATTGGATAGACAACTTCAGCAAGCCATATTCCAATAACACTATCCCTTAGTCTTCTAAGCTCACCATGGAGAAAAATTGTCCAATAACTGTTGAGTACTATACTGGTAGTAATGTGGAAAGTATCCTTCAGGTCTAGATTTCAGGAAACAAGAAGATCCACTACTCTTGCTTTTGCCAATGTTCAAGCCAATGCCCATACTGTTAGGCCCCATGGTTATGCCCACTTCATTGCTCACTTGCTACCTGATGCTACTAAAGCCTGCAATTCTGCCCCCTGCCATTGTCTATGGGGAGCACACTACTTCCAAGTCCATTGCTTTAAGGGTCCCAGATGCCCCACTGTGCCAGAATGGTGATGTCCTTTAGTGCCAGGCTTATCCCCCTATACCAGGGCCTGATTCTTGCCTCAAGAACTCACTTTGTTCTCCACCTTGCTAAGGTTCTGCTACCCACTATACAAATTGTGACATCACTATCCTCTGGCAGATCCAACACATTGATGAATCGGGAACAACCCCATGTAATAGCTTAGGCAAATACAAAGGGTTCTAGCCAGCAAGGTGAAATGGTTTCCTCCTGTTGTTATTGGTTATCTCTGTACTTTATAACTTCTGTTCTTGCTATATTTTCTCAGCAAATGCTCTTTTGTACAAATTTATTGGTGTTGAATGATGCTAGGGCACTAACTGCTATAGAGCATCAATAATATAAAAGAGATTTTTAACTGTTCAATAGTTTTTTATCATGTTCAGTTCTTTGTGATCCCATTTGGGATTTTCTTGACAAAGATAGTGGAGTGGTTTGCCATTTCCTTCTCCAGCTCATTTTACAGATGAGGTCAAAAAGTGACTTTTCTAGGATCATAGAGCTAGCAAATATCTGAGGCCAGATTTGCATTCAGGAAGATAATTATGACTTAAGGTCCACTACTTTATATACTATGTCACTTAGCTGTCACTACATATTAGCTGTAAGTTAATATTAATAAGATAAAGTACTATCAGTTAACATTGGAGAGTAGACACCAAAATAGTGCCTTGAGTGAAAATCATTTGAAAAAGAAGACTCAGCCCTCAGGGATGCTCCTAGAAGCCTGAGAGAAAGATGTAGTCAGCCAAGTTCTAATGACTTGACTCATCATTGACAATCAATCATTGATATTTGAGGTAAGGGTATCTCATTTCTATAAAGACTACATTTATAATTAACTTTCTACTAAAGAAATGGAAATATCCTTTTTCTGTTGGTTTTTTTGTTCAATGATTATGACATTGGGCAAGTCATTTAACCTGTAAGCTTCAATTTCTTCATCTCTAAAATGGAGATGATAGCACCTACTTCTAGGGTTATTATTAAGATAAAATGAGACAATATTGGTAAAGTACTTTGCAAACCTTAAAATGTGATATAAATACTTATTATTATTTTCCAGGAAGGGGAAAACTATTACCATTTTAAAAATTTCATTCTACTAGAGAGCTCTTAGGAAGTTTTTCCTTATATCAAATGGCAATGTGCCTTTACAACTCACCTCATTGTTTAAAATTCAGTCCTCTGAAGCTAAGCAGAGTAAGTATAATTTAATTTTGGTAAACTGCCTTTCAAATACATTTAAAGCATATCCACTCTCAAGCCTTCTTGAGACTAAAAGAATCCTCAATTCTCACTTATTCAAATATAGTATGTGAAGACATATGAAGTATCCCAGTCCTCTTATTTTGAAAATAAATGTCATCTGTGAAGTCAGTCTTCAATAATTTTCTTTAAACAACTTGCAATAAATAAGTATAAAAATTGTTCACATTTTTGTTCACAGTGTTCACATCACATTATTCACAGATACTACAATTATAGTTTCTTATTCAAATAAAAAGTTTTAATATTTAATTCTGGAGTAAACATTTATCCATCTCATCAAGATGCGCAAAGTTCAAAAACTATTATATAAGTACAATCATATACATGTAAGTTGTTTTTTTCAGGTATGGTAAACATTAGTTCTCTCTTTTTGCAGTGGGACAATCTGAAAAGAAATTTATTGCATATACACTGAATCCCTATGTGCTTCCAGAATTTTGTCATATGACTTACATGGAATAAATATAGCTTCAAAAAGGCTAATGTTGCTTACAGAATTTGCAACTATAATTTTCTATTCACATCAAGAATTTTTATCTACAAGTTCAGAATAAATAGTCCCTAGTTTACCCACTCACAAAGATGTCATGTGTAGAGAGTCATACATAGTAGGGAATCCTGGGAAAGGCATAAGACCCTTTAGTCCAGCAAAAGGAACCCTGCTGATGTGTCTGGTTTGGCTCTCCATCCCCCACCAGGAAATCTTGGCCTTCCTGAGAAGTCAAAGAGCCTTACAACCTGTGTTGTAATTAAAGCAGAGCTATACTAAAATGGCAAGGAAACATCTGTATACAATAGCAAGTTGTTTGTGGTGTCCTGCCTGCATAGCATTCTATAGTTAGGCAGCATCCTATAATGTTCTGGTTAGCTTTCTGGAGGGCCTTTGGACCAGCCTTGATCTCAGCAGAATAATCACCAAGAGAACAGTTAGGGATAAAGTCCTAAGTCTTTATTGTCTCCTTCAGTCTCCCAGTCTGCCTCAGCAGTCTCAGCCAGTCAGTCAGTCAGCAGTCTGCACATCTCAATGTAATGTCCTGCTTTCTACAGCCCCCAAGCTGAGGTGACAAAATGTACCATTGCTTTCTAGAGCCCCCACACAGGGGTGGATTAAAATATAGTGTCCAGACTAACTCTCTGTAGGATCGTGGGACCAACCTGAATCCTTGGTTTTAGTGGAGAAGTGATGAAGGCAGGAGAGTCACCATGAGGCTGGTCAAGTCTTCTCTTCCATGGCTGAGTTTGTCCCCAGTCTATATATTCTATTACAATGAAATCAATTCATCATACTGAGTATAAACCAATCATTATATCACTAGGGAACCATTATTTGTTGTAAGATTAAATAAATCATACTGAATTAGAGAACTATTAATCACCATGCTAATCTAGATAATCATCGTCTTATCAATTCCACTGAGTTAACACTCAGTTTCTCCAGAGTTCTGGCCTATTACATGTCCCACTTACATTTCCCACTTTCTTTCGTTTTAGAACATAGATGGTCATGCCCCTCCCCTGACTTCTCAGGGAGGTGAGAACCCAAAAAGGAGGTGATCACACCCTCCTTGACTTCTCAGAAAGGAGGGTGAAAATACCAAAAAGGGGGTGATTATGTCCAGATGGAAGGGAGGTGAAAACACCAAAGGGAAATGGGGAGTCAAACCAGATTTTGTTAGCGGGTTTCTGAAGGGTCTCACTTGAAACGGGTATACATAGATCCATCAGCATGGGAGGTACTATACAAGCACATAGTAATATAACACAAGTTAGTAGTGGTGGCTCTCCCCACAGCCAGCACAGGCTCAATGTGGCGTAACAAACATGAATTATACATACAAGTAGAGATATAATGAAGACACATAATTATGTAAGTATATTAGGATATATAAGGCTGAGAATATTTTGAATAAATGGACTCTTATTTGACTATCCTCTGGAGTTTCACTCCTCACCCACAATCAGGATTCAAACTGGTACCAAAACCCTCCTCTGAGCAGATCCAGAGAGGATGTCATGAAGTTGATACTTCATAATCTTTTGAATATAATCAGGAATTCCTTATGGGGGAAAAAACAGAATAAGCACATTAAAAAACAAAAACTGAAACTTCACTGAGATGACAAATGAACTGGAAATGGATGTTGTGGAGGAATTTATTTATTCTACTTTGTAGACTGTTAAGAGTTTCTCCAAAGTTAATGCAATTTTGAGCTTATTTAGTAGCTTAATGTTGCAATAAGATTGCTTGAAACTTTCTATATTTTTGCATAGAAAAGCATGACAAAAGAACTTTTATTTGGGGAAAGAAAATGATCAGAGGCAGTGAAATGAATTGACTTAGGGATGAAAATATTTTAAGGAACAGAAATGAATAATTTAAAAATTCACAAAAGAGAAGAGAAGGAAGTTCAGAAGGGGATACAAACAAGCAAGTCAGTGATACTATCTTATTAATTGTTCAATCAGTCCTATATGTTCCAGACACTGAGCTAAGTGCTAGAAATACAATTATAAAAAGTAAAACAGTTCCTTCTCTTGTGATGTTCTTCTTTTTTAAAATAATATAATGGTTCTCTCTGGGAGCAGGTTTCTCAGGGAGGTTTTCTGGAGTCAGGCTTAGTTTCAGTTAAAAGTAATAATCACCTCAAAATGCAGCCAGCTGATAAAATGCAAACGTTTATTTTCTCCTTCCAAAATATCCCAGTTAGTTTTTCTTAGAGGCCTCTCTTTCTGCTTGGTTCCAAGAGTTCCCTCTGAATGTCTCCAAATCCAAAGGTTTGTCCTTCAGCTTCCAGCCAGTACAAAGGTGGAAAATGGAATGAATCTCTCTTGCCTCCAAGAGAGGGCTTTTGGCTCTCAATCTCCCAGAGTGCCTCAGTGTCTGTCCTAGAGTGATCTGTGTCTGCCTCAATTCTGACTCGTGGCTTTCAATCTTCTGAAGTGACTTCTCCCCACTGAGCCTCTGTCAGATTCTTATATATGATCTTCCAAAGGTTGACTCCTTCTCCACGAGAGTGGGATTATGGAATCTGAGAGTGGGATTATGGGTTTCTGACTTGTGAATCTCATACTGAATACTAACTTGTGAATCTTGCAAAAGTATGAACTCCAATGAGTACTTAAATATATTAGTGAACTAGAGGATTTGCTAAGTACCATGCTAAATTAGGCAACTGACTTTACACTTTGTAAGGATTCCAACATCTCCTGCTTTCTTTTGTTTTAGAACATAAGGTGGTCATGACCTCCCTGACTTCTCAAGGAGGTGAAAACCCCCAAAAAGAAGGTGATCATGCCTTCCCTGACTGCTCAAAAAAGAAGTGAAAACACCAAAAAAAGAAGGTGATCACACCCTCCCTGACATCTCAGGAAGGGAGATGAAAACACCAAAGGAAATAGGAAGTCAAATCAGATTAGCGGGTTTCTGAAGGGGCGCACTTGAAATAGTATACATAAATCTATCAACATGGGAGGCTATACAGTACTATACTGTACTATACTACTACATAGGCTAGTAGTAATGTAACAAATAAAATGAATCAACATGAGAATTTATACATGTCCATAAGTCCTAGAAATAGTCCAAAAGGAATCCATTGTCCATTAGTTCATCTGCCAGAAATCCAATAATTCCTGTAAACTCTGAAGTATTGCAATAGTCTCATCAACAATTTTTCATCTCAAGAAATCTAATGATTCTTGCTGGTTTTCAAGAACTGAAAGCAAAAGATTTTAAAGTTCTTTTAACAGTCTCATTGTCAGCCATTCTCTTTCAGTGTCAGATGTTTCTTAAATCTTCTCCTTTGTTTTGAGGGTTTTCTCCTTTTCTGTTTCTCTCTGATGGACAAGGCAAATACTGCTCATTGGCACCCATCTGATTCCTTCACCATCTGTAGAAATACAAGCAAACCCTCTTCCCCAAGCAGTTAATCTATCTAATTCTCTTCTATTTACCACTTTGGGGATTTCTCCTCATCATCTGACAATTATTTTGGAGCTATTTACACTGGACACTGCCCTGTTGGGTTAAAATGCCTGTATTCTCCCCAACTGTAATCCCCCTGACCTTCTAAAGACTCTTTAGGTGTAACCTCAACTGCTATCATATCCCATCTATCTTTTGTATATCTTGGAGCTGGGCCCTGCCTCTCATTTCTCTGGGTCAGTCTACTTTCAGAGGCTCAGTGAAAGCCTCAGTTGCTTTTTGGACATGGAGTTTTGGGTTTTATTTTCTTACCCTGTCCTCTCACTCTATCTCTGTATCTACACTGAGCTCTCAAATGTCCAACTTTTCCACACTGAAAACATCTACGAGTTTCTCTAGAAGTCCCTTGCCAAGAGGGACACTGTCTTCCCATATTCATCATAATTTGGGCATAATAAGCATTTGTGCCCACTGTGGCACAGCACCTTATGATCTCCTCTAAAGGAGCATCTTTGTCTAGTCCCCAGATAATTCTTTTGCAAACCTCACTGGTATTTTCCTTAGCCAAATGTCTGGTCATTATTTCTGTGGCAGCATTATCTCCAATGGTTCTTATTACAGCTGTTTGCAAATGTCCACAAAATCAGCGAAAGGTTCATTGGGACCTTGCTCTATTTTTATGAAAGCTTTACTTCCTTCTTTCTGTCCAGGGAGAGAACTCCAAGCTTTTATTGCAGCCTTAGAAATTTGCTCATAAATTACCATTTAAAAAGGAAGACCATACATAAGAGGCAGCAGGAAGGGGGATGTAAGTGGGGGAGGAAACAGGGGATACCATTTACAAAAGCATCTTGTTCAATGGAGCTGAAACAAGCAGAGCAATAGATGCTAAGTGGAGTGATCTGAGAACCCAATTTCTATAAAGGAAGGCATTGAGAAGAATTTTGTTTTCTACTAGTACTGTAGAGTACTTTAGTACTCTACAGGAGAGAAGGCTGAAGAAGGTAGTGTCAAAGCTTAAATTACCAGCATGGTGGTGAGATTGGAGGTGAAAGGCATCTTGTTCCTAATAGCTGAAACCAGGCCAAATGAAATTGTTGAGATTTTTTTAAATAGAATCTTTATACAGATTTTTTTTTCTGTTTTTAAATATTGAAACATTCATGTTTGTTAAGTTCTTCATGAAAAAATTAGTTTTTAATTTAATATATAAACACAGCATGATAAAATAGAGTACTAGACTCAAAGTCAGGAAACTTGAGATTGAATCCTTCAATCTTTGATGCTTATTAAAGGTATGATTCTGGGCAAGTCATTTAATTTCTCAGGGCAACAGATTTCTCTGACCACACTCTAACCAATCAATATTCTTTTTCATATGTGATTCCCAAAATTAAATACATTCCAAACATAAGCTAAGTCATTGTCCAAAAGAATTATCACCTCCCTTACTGAGAGATTGAGTCTTTCAATACTTCTAGAATCCATCCACTTCTAGAAATGTTTAGATATTCCTTATACCTCTTGAACATTTAACAATCTTCATGGAGAAAAAGACACATTCATATAAAACAACTTTAAATAATACATAACAAATATGATTAAGTGCTGAATTGTGTGATGCCAGCTCTAGATACTGTAGAATTTCAGAGGAAAAAAATGTATAAGAGTTGAATGTTAGGCTCCTTGAAGAAAATGGAATTTAAGCTGAGCACTGAAGGATGGACCACTTCAGACAGGTGGAACAACTAGACTTAGAGTAATAAAGTAAAACAAACAAACAAACAAAAAACTGATTATTTGAACAACTTCACAAACCCTGCCAGAAACTATGCAGTTTCACAGCTAGTGATTAGAATTTAGAATACTAAAGCTAACCATTTAAAAAAAAAAAAAAAACTTGATGGGATTTCATTACTATGTAGAATGCCACACTCAACAATTTAGAATCTGGAGCTAGCTTAGGGTGACATAGCCAATATGTTTCAAGAGTCAGACTTTTCCTTAAATCTTCCTGTCTTCATGGTCATCTCATTACCCATGACACCACATTGCTCAGAACAATATCTGATTCCTCTTTTTTGGATTTTTTGGAATGTTTGGATTAAAATTTAAATTTGACATGAATTCAGACAATTCCTTTCTCCTCTCCACACTGCCATGAAGCAGTTCCCCGTTTCAAACCCTTCCTTACCCTCTCATACCCAACCAAATATCTTTGAGTTCTGAAGAGATGTGAAATAAGATGAAACCTGAAAAAAAGTTATGAAAGCAACTCAGAGTCTGGCAGAAAATATGTCAGAGTTTCTACTGTTCACAAACAACTGAGGCACAGGTTTGCCAATCACATTACCACATTCTTCTCAACAAAACCTTAACAAGTCACCCAAACACAGGTCCTATTTGAGGTTCCCTGTGCTACTACCTGGAGATAAATTTTTCGAGTTGTTAATGAGATCGTATGTGGGTGGGAGAAAAAGCATTAAACTCAAATAACTAGAAAAAGTGGTTTTCATTACTTTTGACACTAATTTAATCTTTTCTGAGTGATGGTATTTTTGTGCATATTATTCTTAATAGCAAACAGCCAAAAAATCAAATATAACTGCCTACCAACTACAGCTGTTTCTTATTGGCCAATTGAAAGAAACTTATTGTCAGAGTTTTCCCATTATAAATCTTTTGGTACTAGACTGCCCTTCAGGTTAAGAATGGTTTAATCTGACTTATTCATTTATACAGCAAATATTTATTGAAGATCTACTGTGTACAATGTTCAGAAGGTATGTGAAAGAAAAAGTATGCAAGTTTTACCTCCTCACAATTGAGAAAATAAAGATGACTTAGAGTTCAATCAATTTGGCAAATGTTTACTATGTGGCAACCATAGTAATAGGTACAAATTATATAAAAACAAAAATGAAACAATTCTTGCTCTCAAATAAGATACTCTATGAAACATAAATAAATACAGAACATACAAAGACAAATTATTTGGGGGAGGTGTGGAGGATGGGAAAAGATGGCTCTAATTGGGAAAACCAAACAAGACCTCTTATAAGAAATAGCATCTGAACTGGGCCTTGAAAGGACCTAAGGAGTCCAAGAGGCTGAAGTGGTGTGAATTTTCTAGGCATGAAGGATGGATGAAAAATCTCAGGCACTGAGACAAAAAATAGAATGGGATATAGGGAAATAATAGCAAGTAAACAAATTTGTAGAATTTGACAAATGGTAGATATATGAAAGTTCAGTGAAAGGAATAATAGTAATTAAATAATGATAGCAGCTGATTATATAATGAAGTTATGTGATCATGTAGATTGCAAAACATTTTATATACATTATCACATTTTATATTCATAATAATCTGTGCAGTAAATGCTAGTGTTATTCTTGTTTTATTGATTAGGAAACAGGTTTAGAGAAGTTTAAACGGAGGAAAAGGACTATGTTAGGTCAGAAGAGGAAAGATTCATTCTAGCTGGGGAAATAATAAAGTTTGTATGGTATCAGAATTGAGCTTTAAGGATGGATAGAAAATGGACAAATGGAATTAGGGAAGGAGGGGACAATTCTAGTAAAATAAACAGCATGAGCTAAGGTTTAATGTTTTTAAAGTTTGGTGGGTGTTTAGGTAATATTGAATAGACCATATTGAATTGGTCATGACATAGGGTATACAAATAAAAGGTAGTGTTAGAACCTTGGATCAATTAAATGGACCTACATAGTGGTAGGCTTTGAATGTCAGGTGAAGAAGTTTGTTCTCTATTCAATCTCAATATAAAAGCCAGATAAACAGGTGGAGGAATTTTAACCTCAGGAAAACATAAAGGCAGTGACCCTTTCTTCCACTCTTTCTCTTTCATTCGCCATTGTCTTTTTCTTATACTGTCTGCTTTTTCAAGTGGCTGTTCTGTTTCCCAGTAAGAAGATGATGACATAGGAACAAGTTTGTGGAATTCCCAATTACTGACTTCACTGAAAGAGAATGGGATGGAACACCACAAAAACTGAAATGAGTACCTCATCTCAGTGGCATCCCATCCTTAAGAGAAAAGCAACTTATATCAACAGTTGCCACTAACATTACATTTCCTCACTGGAGTAAAGTTCAAAACAACATCTTTTAGCTATAGTTATACAGAAAATGGGTGGAAAATTCACACCAGATGGAAAAGAAGTGGAATTTTTATATTTACTGTATGAATTCGACTCAAATTCAACATGTCAAAAACTGGAATCCAGCATCTTTCCCTTTAGAAGAAAATGAAGTTTTGATATGACATGTAGTTCTTCCCATCTTGGAGGAGAGAAGCATCATAGAAGGCTTACATTTCTTAAATCAGGAGTAGCTTAAACTTTGATCCCCAAGGAAAGTAGAGGAACCTGCAGCGGGCGCAGGGATAGGATAGATAGCTCCAGTGGCCAACTGATTTGATGGCAAATGAATGGTACTGGTACTGCTGTCCTGAAATGAATGTAACATTCAAGTTTTGTCTGACTCACTAACCTAACTAAACAGTGATCTGTCTGGACAGAATTTCACAGTTTCACCGACTGTTACAGCTAATGGAACCTGGTGAATTTATCTTTTCTCCACTTTCTCCTTTTTCCTTAGTTCATTTTTCCTTGGCAGATTGAGATTGTTCCTGAAGATTTTCCTATATATTTAAACTTTGTTCATTTGTGTTATATACTTTTGTTATGGCTTTTGTCTCCAGATAAGTATCAGATGGTTTTTATCCCATTCTGAGAGGAATAGACCATATAATGGACAAGCTTATACTAAAGTGCTCTCTCTCTCTCTCTCTCTCTCTCTCTCTCTCTCTCTCTCTCTCTCTCTCTCTCTCTCTCTCTTTATTTTTGCTGAGGCAATTGGGGTTAAGTGAGTGGCCCAGGGTCTCTCTCTCTCTCTCTCTCTCAACTTTCTCTCTTTCTCTTTTTCTCCCTCCTTCTGTCTCTCCCTCCCTCCCCCTTCCTTCTTTTGTCTCTTCCTCTGAATCTGTCTCACACACACTGTCCATCTCTCTAATTCTCTTTTTCTATCTATAATTCTATCTCTTTTTCTCTGTGTCTCTCTGCTTCTATCTAGCAGTCTCTGTCTCCCTGTTTCTTTTTCTGTCTCTTCTCTTTGTCTCTGTTTCTATTTGCTATCTTTCTGTCTGTCTCTATTTCTGACTTTTTAATCACTGTCTCACTCTTTATCCCTCTTTCTTCAAAGAAGAGCTTCAATACTAAAGCATATTCCCCCTCTATATTCTTTATCTCTATAACTGGCACTATCATCTATGCTCACAGTTGCCAAATCCCAATACCTTGGACTCAACTTGATTCTTTCCTGATCTTTTTTTCCCCTTAGTCTCATGAATTAACAAATCTCCTTGATTCTGCATAATCTCTGTTTCTTTCTTTACATTCCTAGTGCCACCATATTAATCCAGACTTTTATTTCCTCACCTCCAGATCCCATGATCATAGGATCAAACATCCCAAAGTGAGAAGGCAATTCTGAAGCCAAGAAGTCTTCATTTTACAAATGAAGAAACTGATGACCTCTTGGTGAAATTACTTGCCCGGTGTAAAACTTGACCCCAGCTCCTGTGACTTCAGAATTAATGCTCATTCCACTGTGCCTCTAGAGAAATATTTTAATGTAAAGGGGTGATCTTAAAACAGTAGAGACACATCGAGTCTCAGGATCATAATGTTATATAAGAGCCTCACAAGACAAGTCTAATTTGCAACTCCCTATTAATGAACAAACAACCAAAGTACTCCTAAAGATAGAATTCAGAAGGAATATAATGTAGAATCAGGATGAACTTTTTGTAAAAGCTAATGGGACACTTCCTTATTCCCACTAATCTCAGTCCCCCCCATCCCAGTACTCCTTTGCAGTCTAATAATTTAAAACAAGGTGTAAGAATAACCTCAAAGAAACTGAAGATAGGAGGAAAAGAGATGTTGATAGGTAATGATGAGAAAGAAGCCACTTCATCTTTTTCTAAATGCTGCTTCATTAGATAAACCCTCATTCTTCATCCTGGTTTTGATGTTGAATTCAGACACAAATGGTCTATCACCTTACTTCCATCTCTAAGAGTGTTCCCTTTTTTGATAGAATTAAAGGAAATACTACTAGGAAGTAGTATTTTTAAACTGGGAAGATTCTTTTTTTTTTTTAATAACTTTTTATTGATAGAACCCATGCCAGGGTAATTTTTTACAACATTATCCCTTGCATTCACTTCTGTTCCGATTTTTCCCCTCCCTCCCTCCACCCCCTCCCCCAGATGGCAAGCAGTCCTTTACATGTTGAATAGGTTACAGTATATCCTAGATAGAATATATGTGTGCAGAACCGAACAGTTTTCTTGTTGCACAGGGAGAATTGAATTCAGAAGGGATAAATTATCCGGGAAGAAAAACAAAAATGCAAGCAGTTTATATTCATTTCAACTGGGAAGATTCTTATGCAAGCCTCTCATTTGACAGATGAGGAAACTGAGAACCCAGATAGGTACCATAACTTGTCCAAAATCACATAGTAACTTAGTGGAAAAGCTGTGGCTAAAACTGAGGCCTCCAGATGCCCATACTCAATGATTTTCCACTACGACATGCTATAGCTTCATTTTTATTGTGCATTCTTCCAGTTTTGGGAATGTTTTAGCATCAAAAGAATCTGTCCCTATATATCACAATTCACTGAAGAGATGTGTGGAAAGAATGATACTACTTCACTCAAAATAGAATAAAACAAATCCAATTGTGATGGTAA
Organism: Antechinus flavipes; assembly: GCF_016432865.1. NCBI lineage: Eukaryota > Metazoa > Chordata > Mammalia > Dasyuromorphia > Dasyuridae > Antechinus > Antechinus flavipes. The sequence goes on from NC_067401.1 coordinate 252,398,177, forward strand.
ACCCCTATAACTTGATGAAATAGGAGCACTGGAATGCTTCATCTTACATTTTAATCGTCTCTATCATCACTGCTACACTCTCCTGACTCTGAGATCATGCTATCAGGGAATCCTTCTGTGTGTTGTCTCCTGTCATTAGAATGGGAACTCCTTAAAATCAGGGATTAAGTTGCCCTTCTATTTATTTCCTTAGATGCTGGACCGGGAATCAGGAAAATTTGAGTTCAAATATGAACCGAGACACTTAGCAGGTTCTGACCGTGGGAAGGTTAATTAATCTCTGTTTACCTCACTTTCCTCAACAATGAAATGAGCGTCATAATGACACCTACCTAACAAAATTGTTGTGAAGACCCAATAAAATAATATTCAAAGAGTGATATTCTACTTTCAGCACAGTGTCTAGAATATAGTAGACATTTAATAATTATTTCTTTCTCCCTGCCTCCCTTTTCCCTTTCTCTCTTCCTTCCTTTCCTCCTTCCTTCTTTCCTTCCTAATACTTGGTATAACAATTGGGAATTGGTAAGTGCTTAACAAATTTATTCATTCATTCATAAACTCCACAATTATCAAAAAGGATCTACAAGTCACACTTTAAAAAGTAAACAATTTTTAGATAGATTATTGCCATCTCTATCATTGGCATTTCCAGTCAGGAGTGATAAATGCCTTTTGTGAGCAGATGGAGGAATGAAGCAGAATGCAAATTGTTCAAAAGAAACAATAGATTAATGTTTCAAGAGTAAACAATCTCTAAATTAACAGCTAGACATGGCTCACACATGCTAAGTTAAATGAATGAAGAGTTCAGATATGAAAGGGAATTTTTTTGTTTCCATGAATTAAACAAACACCAAAATCTGTGAAAGAGTCAAGCTATAAATACTCCTAAGACTGAGAAATCTATAAAAATAAACCGTTAGATATTTACTCCTAAACCATATGCTAGGATATATTTCTATTCTTCAAAAGATCTGTAAGATTTCCTCAGGGGAAGTTAGTCCCTCCACTGACACAGAGAAGAGCCCTTCCATACAATAGTGAATAGTCTCCATGAACTATTTCTTTTGGAGTGCCTCCCCAGATATCATTGCCTAAGAGAAAATTTGTTTTGCCTAACTATGCATTTTTAATACAAGTAATTTGTTTTTCCTTTCTCTCTTTTTTTCTCCCAATGAGGTAGAGAGTAGGAAGAAGAGAAAATAGAATTATATTAATTACAAAGCACTTTATAAAATAGAAAGTTGAGGTGGGGCACAGGTATGGAATATTGTATTCACTTTCAGATGAGGACATTATAATGTTAGTTTTACTAATTTATTTTATTTTATTATAAGAGTACTTTCATGAAATGGAGGTATTTTGGTAGTATTTGTAATAAAAAACAAAGTTATCAATTAAACTAGTAAGAAGTGCCATTTTCTAACAGTTTAATCTACCTTCTGTTAATAAGCCTACCTGAACTTAAGATACCTTCAAGATATAAACTGAGCCACAGCCCATTGATCAGTGAATGCTTAAGTTTTTACATCTTGATAGGATATGGCAGAGTTTATTCTAGGCCATCATAGTTTTCTAAGACCCAGTATTATCCCCATGCCAAAAATGAGACTTCAAGGTAGTACTTTAGAAGAGTATGAGGATGCATGATTACCTTCATAGTGTTCTTAACATCCTATTCTCGACTGCAGTAAATTAGAGGAACAAAGTTCCAAGTCTCTTTCAAACTTTAATGATTACTGAAAATCTAGGTGTGGGTATCAGGGTTTCCAGCTTCTGAGAAGTACTAAGGAGTTATATATGAAATACTCCACAGTAGGAAGAAGATTCAGATGTAGTATTTTAATTGCCACAAAGGCTATTTCCTTTTTAATGCTATAAAGTGAAGAAGTCCCACCCTTGGACTCTAAATAAAGTGTGCTCCTGTGTTTTTTATGGAAATTGTCTCCATTTAAAATTTTTCTGGAAACAAAATCTAGAGTCTTTCTTTCTCCTCTTCTGGGACCAGTTCTCCCACATCAAAACAAAAGCAACTTTTAAAGATGTTTGAAATAAAGTTTCACTGGAGGATTAATAGAGCAATTCATGAAATTACCACCATTCGCTTCCCAATTTAGGCATTGCTCTGTATTCCTCATTTTCTCTCATTTTTTCTATCCATTCTGCTGCCAAGTCCCATTCATTTTACCTTCATCATGATGATGAGGAGAGCCCTGAAACTCTTTCTCTTTCTCTTTCTCTGACTTTGGGGTGGAACACTAAGCTCTTCCCAAGAGAACCACCCCAGAGAATCAAGATAAAGTGATTTCATTCTGTTATCTGGGTGGGACTGGTTGAGTCCAGGACCACTCTTACTTATCCAGAGCTGGAGATTCTATCTAACTCCATTGAGTTGGAGATTAGCCCAGAGACACTCATTCAATTCCAAGATTTTCTATTCTGATTCCAGCTCAAACTGCTCCCAGTGCCCACCAAGAGCTGCCCATAAAACAAATTTCCTTCAACCCATCTCCTTGCAGGGGATCTAACATGCCATGCTGAGGAACTTCTCTCTCCCCTTGGCATAAGCTGGAACCCTCTGCCTGCTGAAATGATATTCTCTTTCAGCGTTTTTCCTTCTTTGTCTCTCTCTCTCTCCCTCTCTCTCTCCTTTTTTCCCTAACAAGATGTTATTCTCTCTCTCCATTTCCCTAACAAGACCTTATTCACTTTCTCTGCTAGGATAGGATTTTGCTGCTAAAACTTTATATCCCTCTGTTGGGACCTTGCCACCAAGGAATTCAGTCTTTCTAGCAAAGGCTGACTTCCCAATGCCAATAATAAACTTCTTTTTGCCAGTCTAGTTTTTCAGGTTTGTAAATTCTTTTATGAAGGACCTCTGCACTAACCAAGGAGCACTCCCACAACTCCCTGCCCTGCAGCAAACCTCATCATTTGGGGACACAACACCAAACCTCATCATTTGGGTTCCCAATAAGGAATCAAGGGGAGCAGAACCTCATCAATAACTCTTGTATGTGTTCCCTTCTCTCCTCTGACAATGCTATCACCATGATTCAGCCCATCTTCAGCTAATACCTCAACTATTGCTGTAGCTATCCAGTATAGCACCTTGCAAATAGCAGATGCTCAAAAAAATTTTTTATTGGATTAGTTGAATTGAAAAAATATCTCACATTTATATCATGCTTTCAGATCTACAAAGAGGGAGAAGATTCTTTTTTTTTTTTTTTCTATTCAAAGCTTTTTATAATTTAATCCCCTCTTACCTTTCTAGTTTTCTTTTTTTTTTAACCTGCTTTTTAAAAATTTAATTTTATTTATTTATTTTAATTTTTAAATAACTTTTTATTGACAGAACCCATGCCAGGCTAATTTTTTACAACATTATCCCTTGCATTCACTTCTGTTCTGATTTTTCTCCTCCCTCCCTCCACCCCCTTCCCCAGATAGCAAGCAGTCCTATACAAGTTAAATAGGTTACAGTATATCCTAGATACAATATATGTGTGTAGTACTGAACAGTTCTCTTGTTGAACAGGGAGAATTGGATTCAGAAGGTATAAATAACCCGGGAAAAAAACAAAAATGCAAGCAGTTTATATTCATTTCCCAGTGTTCTTCCTTTGGGTGTAGCTGCTTCTGTCCATCCTTGATCAATTGAAACTGAATTAGCTCTCTTTATCAAAGAGACCTACTTCCATCAGAATACATCCTCATACAGTATCGTTGTTGAGGTATATAATGATCTCTTGGTTCTGCTCATTTCACTTAGCATCAGTTCATGTAAGTCTCACCCGTTCTCTTTGTAGTCATCCTGCTGGTCATTCCTCACAGAACAATAATATTCCGTAACATTCATATACCACAATTTACTCAACCATTCTCCAATTGATGGGCATCCATTCATTTTCCAGTTTCTAGCCACTACAAACAGGGCTGCCACAAACATTTTGGCACATACAGGTCCCTTTGAGGGAGAAGATTCTGGGAAGCTAGCAAAGTAAGTCAGAAATCTCTTAGCTCTTAAAATTTTCCCCACCAAAAAAAAAAAAATAAATAAAGCATTGACTCAGAGAGAATGTAGGACAGTGGAAATAAACAAAAGTCAGGGTAAAGCAGGTGTACTCCTAAGCTAACCAGAAAATCCCAGTAAAGACCCAAACTCCAAGTACCAAGGTTTTGTCTGAGTGAAGATTGCCACTTCCAGGTCGAATCAACAAAGAACAAGCCCTGGGAGTAGCTGAGATTGGGAGGCAGTCTCAGTCTTAGGATCTCCCACTGCCTAAGGATATCAAGCACAACTGCACTCATGGGTTGCATCCTGGGCTAGGATGCTGCTGCAGGACAGAAGGCACTTGCATGGGCCTGGTGAGTGCAGTAGCAGAGGAATAGAGACCCTGTTAGTTGTGGGCACTGACAGGATTGCTGAGTCCCTGGTTTCAGTTTTTGGGGAGAGAGGTGAGCTGTAGTTTGCAGCCATCAGAGTGATCACAGAAAACAAGAACATTTTGGAACAGCTTGACTGGAGGACCTAACCTAGATTTAGGAGTGGAGAGGAAAGTCCAAGATTGAGCCCTGGGGCAGACTTCAAAAATAATAGTAAGAAGGACCTGAGCTTGGGGTATTATTCCCCATGACTTGGGACTAGAACTTAATTACACTAATAATAGCTGCTTGAAAACAAAACAATAATAATAATGAGTAAAAAAGGAGAAAAAATTCATACATAGAAAGCTCTAAACCAATAGAGAAGATCTGTATTCATATTCAAAAGAAGATGAGAGTTAAAAAAAAAAAAGCCACTCCTATTTCAATGAGAAATATCAAATAGTTTCAAGCACAAAAAGAACTACTAGAAGAACTTAAAAAGGACTTTAAAAATTAAATAAGAGAGATAAAGGAAAATTAGAAGAAAAATGTTAGAGCAATCCAAGAAAATTATCAAAAGAAAATTAACCAACTTGAAATAGAGTATCAAAAACATAAGGAAGAAAATAAGTTCCTTGAAAACTAGAATTGGGAAAAGGGAAATAAAGGACATTCTAAGACACCAAGAAATAATAAAACAAAATCAAAAGAATGAAAAAATAGAAAAGAACATGAAGAATCTCATCAGAAAAACAACTGATCTGAAGATCAAGGAGAAATAATATGAGAACTGTCAAACTATCAGAAAATTATGATATACATACAATATTACACAAAATCATTAAGAAAATTTTCCTGAAGTTCTAGAATAAGAAATTAAAGAAATTTTTAAAATCCACCAAGCATCCACTTGAAAGAAAACCCAACAGAAAAACATACAGGAAAATCATAGCCAAGTTTCAAAGTTCCCAGATTAAGGAGAAAATATTGGAAGCAAAAAGAAAAACAAATTATCATGGAGCAACAGTAAAGGATTACAAAAAACCTAGCAGCTACAACGTTGAAGAACCAAAGTCTTGGAATACTATATTTTATAGCGTAAAAGACCTGGGATTATGACCAAGGATAATTTACTCAGCAAAGTTAAGTATGTTCCTGAATGAGAAAAAAAAAAGAAAAGAAAAGAATATTTAATAAACTGAAAGATTTTCAGGCATTTGTAACAACAACAAAATTTGGGACAAATCTAAGAAAAAATTTGATATACAACATCTAGGAAAAATATAAGATAAACATTAAAGATGTATTATAAGGACTCAATAAGATCAAATTGCTTACTTCTCATGTGTAAAAATGTTATCAGCACTTTAATGTCTATTATAATTATTTATGTGGTTAGAAAGAAAGGCTTGGGCTTAGCTTAGTTTGAAAGAAAGGCTTATGATGGGATGATTCTTTAAAAAAAATAAAACTGCAGGGAGAAATAAAGAGGAGCAATTATCTCATACAAATGGGTTATGCCTCATTCAAAGAAAAAATTGATGCAGAAAGCTAATAAAGGGTAGTACGGGTAATGCTGACACCTTAACTCTTACTGGGAATGTGTTAAAGAGGGGAAAAGAGATGTTTAGAAGGTTACATAAAAGTCTTCTAGATTTAGTAAGAAATAAGAGGGCAAGGGGATAGGACAAGGGAAGAGGATAAGGGTGGGTAAGTTAATGATTAAGAGAACAAGGTAATGGGTAGAAGTAAAGCAGAGCATTTAAGAGGGATAGGGATAGGGTGAAGATAGTGAGGAAAAATAGGAAGGAGGAAAATACAAAATAATTTATAATTTAGAATATGAATAGGGTGAATTTACTCATAAAATGGAAACTGATAGCAGATTAAAATTTTAAATTCAACAATATATTACGTTCAAGAATAAAAATGAGAGATACACAAAAAAATAAATTAAACAGCAAGAGAAAAATTTATTATGTACAAAAAAGTTAGGATAGCAATTATGATTTGAGACAAAGTTAAAGCTAAAATAGATTTAATCAAAAGAGAAAAATAAGGAAACTATACTATATCTCAGCCATATTCAATATTGTTTTAGACCATTTAAAATAGCTAGATAGTATAAAGTATTTTAGAGTATACCTGCTAAAACAGACGCAAGAACTATTTGAACATATTTATACAAATAAAGTCAGATCCAAATAATTTTAGTAATATTTATTGTTCATGGATAGGTAAAGCCAATATAATTTTAAAATGATCTATTTATCAATCTAATTTATTTAATGTTATTTCAATTAAATTACTAAACAAAAATTATCTTACTGAGTTAAAAAAAAATAATGACAAAGTTCATTTGGAGGAACAAAAGGTCAGGAACTTAAAAGAAACCAGGGAGAAAAAAATTATAAAGGAAGCAGATTCAGTAGCATCAGACTTTAAACTATATTATAAGGTGAAAGCATTATTAAGATGTAAAATCAATAATTTTGATTGCTTTAAATTAAAAGTTTTTATATAAATAAAAATGGCATATCTATAAATAGAAGAAATCCAGAAATTGGTAGGAAACATTCCTAGACAATTTCTCAAATAGGATGTGATTGGGTCGGAATACTACTCTAGTGTAGGGAATGATGAGCTGATTGGTTTAGGAAAAACATGGAAAAACCTGGACTTATGAAGAAAGATGCTATCCACCTTAAGGGAAACAGATGCCAAGTAGAAATATACACAGTCACATATATATTGGGGGGGGGGGTATGCACATATGTGTGCACACATATACATGCATGTGTATGTCTGTGTGTATCTGCATATACATGTGTGTGCATATGTATATTGTGTGTGTGTGTCTGTGTATAGATATACTCACACATCCACTCTTAATTATATCTTTCTTTGGGGGGGGGGGTGAGGATTAATGGGAAAAATAAGTAAAAAGTGCACAGCAGAGAACAAAAAATCTAGAAGGAAGCAAAGAAAAGCTGAACAGCTTTGAAAACAATATGTAATATTTATTACATAAGTTTCATTGAAATGGCATTTATTACATGGAATCCTCATTTACATTCTGTTGCATCCATGGCAATTTTTTTTTCTTTTCTCATTTGTATTTAAGCTTAAAATGAATTTTGAAACTTGCAAAATAAAAACAAAGATTTGCAAAGAGCTTTCCATATATTGTGTCATTTAAATCTCACATTGATCCTGTGAGATATGTGCTATTTGTATTACCATTTTACAGATGAAAAACTGAGGCTAAAGAAAATCAAGTACCTTGTCCTAAGTAATTGAGCTATTGTTCAGTCATGTCCAACTCTTTGTGATTCCATTTGGGGTTTTCTTGGCAAAAATTCTGGAATGGCTTGCCTTTCTTTCTCCAGTTCATTTTAAAGGTGAGGAAATTGAGATCACAGGGCTAAATGACTTGCCCAGACTCACACAGCTAGTAAATATCTGAGGCCATATTTGAAATCAAAAAGATGAGTCTTCCTGACCCAGGATCTGGCACCCTTTCTACTATGCCATTTAGTTGCCCCATGTTAATATAGACACTAAGAAGAAGAAGAAGAATATTTATATACTTCATTTTCCTACCCAGGATGCCATGTGGCTTTGTACACAAAATGATTCATAAGATTCTTCTCATTGTTGGAGAGAAAGATTACTCAATACTCTAGGTATGCCTGAGGGTAATATAGGCAAGATTTTGGGAGAAAAAAGATCTTCATTCTTCTGACTTCTAGCTTAAGGATTTTATCTTTAATGAAGGAACTTTCATTTGAACTTGTAAGAGAGAGTGAATTTATAGGATTCTGGAATGCAAAGAGGGGCAATTTCAGAGCTGGAAGAGTCATATACAAAGACATGGGGGCAAAAAAAAACGGAAGTCATACTTAAGGAATGGAAAATATGCGATCCAGTTTGACATCAGAGTAGGGAGAATAAAGTGAAGAAGAATGTGAGAGAAGTCTGGGAAGTAGATTAGAGTCAAATTTGAAATCTGAACTAAGGAAATTGAACTTTACTTGGGAATCAATGAGGAACTTTTGAAGTGTTATGCACAAGACAGTGACATGTTTACATCTATTCCCTGGAAAAGTTATTCTGAAGATGATTTAGAAAAGAGATTAGATGCAGGGAGAGCAATAAAAAAAAAAAAATCTATTGTAGTGTTTTAGGAAAGGGCCTGAGCAGTACGACCATTGTTGGAGGTAAGACTGTTGTACAAGGGATGGGGTTGATTTCCTCATTTCAAACTCTGCCCTAATCTACTTGTTGTATTTCAGTCTTTGGATTAGATCTATGATCTCACTGGTGGCTCCTCTTTCCAACAGTATAGGTCCAATCTCTCATCTTTCCATTAGATTCAGGAATTATCCATGTAGGGGAGTAAAGAGACAAGAAGTCAATCTCATTTGGGCTGGGGCATGGATAGCTCATTTTGGGACAGGTCACTCTGGCAGCTTTCCAATAAGTCTTTCTTAAGTACCTTAGTATAAGGAAAATACCTGTAACTGTGACCTGTAGAGAGGTCACAAAGACAAAATAAAAATTAATATCTTTCTATGAGGAACTTAAATTCTTCTAAGGTGATACAACCATATAAACAGGTATGGACAAAGTATGTGTGCATCATACTTTCTGTGTACTATTCACAGATTTTTATCTGTGTAGACCTTTGAGACAGAACTAGTATCTTATCAGGATTCCCTAATTCACTACCCACAATGATAAAGCTAGATTGAACCTGAAAGATGATGAAGCCAGTATTTGATTGCCCTGGAAGTGGGGCAAGGGTGTCTCCCTTGAAATAGCTTCTTGGTAATCTTTGATGTTTCGATATGGCTATTGGCATGAAAAAAAAAATCCTGTCCATAAGAAGTTGTACTTTTCAGACTTGGTGGATGTCCCAAGATCCTGTAAGTCACCACATCTGTTGACCAGATACATTTTCATATGAAGATGGGGAAGTCACCTCTACTGTAGTTAACTGTACTTTTTTTTTTCATAATCTTTCCATGTTAGGACTAAATAAACTTGAGGGCAATTAGGTGGCACAATGGATAGAATACCAACCCTGGAGTCAAATCTGAGTTCAAATCTGGCCTCAGCCATATATTAGCTAAGTGACACCAGACAAGTCTCTTAACCCTATTTATCCAGATCTTCATCTGTAAAAAGAGCTGGAGAATGCAATGGCAAACCATCCAAAATCTTTATCAAGAAAACCTCAAATGGAGTCTTGGAGAGTGAGATATGATTGAAACAATACAGCAACAAAAATAAACCTACTTTTGTTGGGTAATAAGTAGCAAACTTACTTCATTAGCTTTTCAGTAACTTGCCTACTGTTCTACTTCATCGCAATGTTGAACATAAATTGGATGTTGGCTTGTGAAAGGTGTCCTAAGAGTCTCTGTAGCATTCCAATCAAATATCAATATTTCTTTAATATACCTCAAAACTTACTCTCCCCACCCATATATATTGTGGTAGGTCAGGTTCCCTAGACCTAGCTAGTTATAACTTCCCATTAGGATATAGGGGGTAGCCCAGAGGGGCAGTGGACTTTTCTTTTAGTGCTATTGACTCAAGATGCCATTGTTGTTTCTTCACTGTAATATCACCAGTTCTCATGTTAATGTACCAGTTAATATATCTTTGATAAGCAATTAACATTAATTAGCTTTTATAAAGGGTATGTACTGAGAAGATATATAATAACCAAAAAGACAAACATTCCCTCAAACCAAGATGTACTACCCTCTACCAACAAAGTCCCTCAGAAGAGAGAGCTCAAACTTAAACTTTGCTACTAAAGATTTATCCCACCATTTTCCTCTTCTGGGCACAGCATAATCAGTGAATGAGTTGTTTCCTTGCTGCAGAACATAGTCTCATGGCTGCCAAATCATTTAATCCTGGAATAAATCTGATGGGCCTCTTTTAAAGTCTGCACTCCTCAATGAATTTATCTTACAATAAATTTCAACTTAAATTCTGTTTCTGGTTCATTGGTGATTCTTGTGACCTTTAGAATCTCACAAGATGGTGGTTTATTCTATCTACTACAATCACTTACCTAAGAGCAGGAAAGAATGAAACATGATAGAATGTGGGGAAAACACATCTCTATATGTATAAGGTCACCGAGCATTCTGGGTAGGAAAATAAAGACCTAATTGTTCTCTTCCCAGGAGCTATTCTTAGAAAAGCCATTAAAAGTTAACCATTCTTAACTTTATCCTAGCTACTCTTTATTACTAACTATGTTATCTGAGATATTGGGGGGAGAGGAGAGAGGAAGGGGAGGAAGAGTTTTGGAATGTTTTTTTCAACATAGTTGGAAACAGAGTACAGAGGAAACTGTGTTGTATTTGGAATCAGAGAACCTGAACTCAATTTTTGCCTCTGTCTCTGCTATCTATGTGATCTTGGGAAAGACATTTAATGTCCCTGAGACTCAGTTTCTCCATCATTAAAATGAGAGGATTGGATAAAATATTGCTGAAATCCCTTTTAAATCTTAGACGTATGATCTCTGCACTTCACTTTCTTTATCTATTTCTTGTTGTTATTCAGTCTTGCTAATTCTTCATAACCCGTTTGGGAATCTTCTTGGCAAAGATACTTGAATGGTTTTATCACTTCCTTCTCCAGAACATTTTACAGATGAAACAGAGAACAGGATTAAGTGAGTTGCCCAGGGTCACACAACCAATAAGTATCCAAGACCAGATTTGAACTTTATTTTCCTGACTGATAGAGCCTGATACTCTATCCACTGCATCACCTGGCTACTCTTCATCTATTAAGACATAATATTAGTTCCTTCAGAACAGATAATGATTTGTAAATTTTGCATGTGTTTTGTTTTTGGCTTTGTGCCCTTTAAATAAAGCACAGTTCCTGGCACATCAGAATAACTTAATAAATGTTGATTTTGGCTGATTAATATAAAAGGAAGGAATGAGAGTAGATGACCCCTAAGGTGATCCCCCTTTCTGTTCTAAATTTATTACCCAATGTTGACTTATGTAACTGTTCTCACTCCATATGCTTTACAGTCAAATCCTTGTGTCTTATTTCCTTCTAATGTTATGAGCCATAAAGTCATAAAATCTCTCCCTATATCAGTTCCCTTTACATAATACTATCATAAGCCCTGAGGTTATTTTAATTATCTCAAATTTATCTCTGATAAAGCTCTAGTTAATTGTTCCAATTTATTATCTTATGAAGAGTCTGTCTTCCTTCCCACACATTCCTATATATGGTGTGTGCCAGTGGGTATAAATTAATTCACATATTATAATCTTTTATTTTTGTTTTTGATTTTTTTTCCGAGGAAAGGAAGATGAACTCAATAAACTTAAAGATTTGTGCATATATTTCCTTCTTTCAAGGGAGATAGCAAGGTAAAAAGTAATTTTTTTTATCTACTAAGATCATCACTTTTCATTTTGATGCATTTACTTGGATATGTTAGAAATATACAGAGCCATATTTTCTTGCTCTTTATTATCTATTATAACTGCTCTCCATGGGAAGCAGGATGAGAAAGTGGTAGCTATTTGAAGAATTATTCTAAAAGCATAAAAGATGCAATCTACTAAACAAGTTTTATAGGGTCAAGTGGGAGCCCCTGTTTTTCACAGAAAGAAAGGTATTTTAATTATTCTGGATGACCTACTGTGTCATTATTCTCTGAAACATTATCTTTTCTTTCAAGGAGAGAATAGTACTGTTTGGCTTAGTTTATAGAGAATCCACATGGTGTCCAGAAAATGTAATTAGTTGCAAACTATTTTTCATTCTCAACTACAAACTCAGAATTGCAAAGAAGTGATGTATTCTGCTAGGAACAAATCTACCTTTGGGGAAAAGAGTCTTCCTACTCTAGTCTCTCCTTTTTGGCCATTTTCTGCATTTACACCAGAGTAAAATTTTTTTGCTGAAGGAAGAAGCAAGGGGTACTGTTAGATATACAGTGGATAGAATATCAGACTTGGAATCAGAAAGATCTGATTTCAAATTTGGTCTCAGACACTTACCAGCCCTGTGACTCTGGACAAGTTATTTAACCCCATTTGCCTCAGTTTCTCATCTATAAAAGGGGGACATACTGGAAAAAGAAATGTCAAATCATTCCAATGTCTTTGCCAAGAAATCTCATAGACATAGACATGAGATGGGGTCATATAGTGTCAGACATAGCTGAATGATTAAACAACAAGAATTTTTCTAAGACATAGATCTAGCACATCAATATCTTCCTCTGATTCCTTCAAGAGCTTCTCATTGACTCCCAAGTGCAGTCTAGACTCTTTAGTCCTGAACTCAAGGTCCTCCACAATAAGACCCCAACCTACCTTTTTGGCCTTATCTCTTATTATTCCCTTTAACATAATTCCCCTTACTTTGTAGCCAAATTTGACTACATATTTTCTTTTTTTTTTAATTTCTCCCCCTTTTTTGCCTCTTTATCTTTGTATATATCTTTCCTTGACAAGTACAGGATGAGCAAAAGGGAAAAGGATATAAATAAGATTACCTTACTTGAATGTTTTTATCCTGCAGGGATGAAGTTCTGCTCAAAAATGAAATGGGTCATCTTGACCCATCACTGGATGGAGTTCTTCAGAGGTTGAATGAAATTACCTGTCAAGACACTATTTAGGGGATTTTTCTTCAACTACAGACTAAACTCAAAGTTCTTAATTTTTTGAACATTATGGATCACTCTTTCAATCTAATGAAATAGTGGATCCTTCTCAGAATTATTTTCTAAAACCCATAAAATAAAAACAGAATTTCAAAGATTTGTACTAATTAGATGACATAGTTCTATATAGTTATCTCTCTATAGATATAGATATAGATATAGAAAGATACTCCTCCAGAAATAAGATATGGATCAAGAAGACTAGAGATAGCCCTGAATGAAATGAGATCTTTATTTTTCTTTTCTGAGACAATTGGGTCAAGTGACTTGCCCAGGGTCACATAGCTAGTTAGTGTTAAGTATCTGAGATCAGATTTGAACTCAGGTCCTCCTGACTTCAGGGTTGGTGTTCTATCCACTGCACCACCTAGCTGCCCCAAATGAGGAAAGCTAGTTTTTTTTTAAAAAGTTTGCTTTGTAATTATTGGGAGAAAAAGAAGAATCAAGGAAGAATTCCCCTGTTTTGCTCAGGGGGAATTATGACAGATAATGAAGGGAAGAAAACGATCAGTTCATAGTTTGCTTGTACTCTTTCTGCCGAGGAGAATAATTTTTGTTCTATAAAGTTAATTTCACCAAAACAAATAAATAAATAAATAAATGAACAAACAAATAATTAAATAAATAAGCAGATAAATGAATGAATGAATGAATGGCTGAATGGTTAAGTAAATAAATGACATAGATAAATAAATAAATGAATAAACGGGTAGATGGTTAAATAAATAAATAAATAAATAAATAAATAAATAGATAAATAGATAAATAAATAAATAAGTAAATAAGTAAATAAATAGATGAATGAATAAATGAATAAATAAATAAATAAATAGATAAATGAATGAATGAATGAAGTGAACTGGTAACTGTTCCAGATGCTGGTAGATGTTTCCTAGCCAGGTGTCTGGAGGGGGAATGTACCTATGACACATTTTTAGATTTAATCTGCATCATTAACAAACATTTTCTCTATCAAATAAAGACAATAAACAAATTAAATCAAGCCCTAATTTGTAGCATTTACTGAGGTGTAGATACTCACAAACTTTCCAGAGCTGGTTTAAGCACTTGCTAGAGATAATTAAGAGAGTATATATCCTCAAAGAGGACAGATAAGTCACCTTTTAAAACTAGGTAAAAGGAGAGCTATTGGAAAAGAAATAAAGTTGGCCTTCTTTAAGGGAAAAAGAAGAAGAAGAAGATATAGCATTTAAAAAACATAACCAGTGAGTTTAACTTCAATTCATGGCAAAATCCTAGTATGATTATCAAAAGATTGGTTATTGTACACAAAGAAGTAGCATTACTTTGGCAAAAGCAAGTCAAGCCAGACTAAATTTTTTTTTTCTTGATTCAAAACTGATATCCCAGGGAAATATTATGCATTTAGTTTACTTAGTTTTCAGTGAAGCATTTGACAAAATTTCTCATTATATTTTTATTAAAAATATGTAAATATATGGGCTAAATGATAACACATTTAGGTGAATTTGTAATTGATGAATAGCTGATTGCTAAAAATAGTCGACAATGGTTCAATTTCAGCTTAGAATACTATAGAGAGCTATGCCTGCTCTGTGCCACAGAATATTGGGTACCATAATATGAAAAAAAGGCATAGAAAGTATTCTTATCAAATCTACAGGAGACAAAGTTGGGAGAACAAATTTCTAACACTGGATGAGAGTCAGGATTTAAAATAGCTTGATAAGCTCAATTAAAAATAACTGCAAAATCTTATACTTGGGCTCAGAAACTAAATTCTCTCTCTTTCGTGCATAGAACACCTTTTATTTATTTTTTAGGTAACATTTTATTTTTCCAAATGCATGCAAAGATAGTTTTTTTTATTTTAATTATATTTATATAATATTTTCCCAGTTATATTTATTGGTGAATTCTTTCAAATTCTATTTTATCCTATGGTTCTAGAGTATAAGGGACAGTTTGCCCTGATAATTTCTTGAAAGATGATGTCCATGCTCTTTTTTTTTAATCAATATTCATGCAGACCAATAATTTTTAAATTATCTCTCTTGGATCTATTTTCCAGGTCAGTTGTTTTTCCAATGAGATATTTCACATTTTTTTCCTATTTTTTTTTCTTTTTTTGGGGGGAGGGGGATTGCTTTATTGTATCTTGATTTCTTATAAAGTCATTAGCTTCCATTTGCTCAATTATAATTTTTAAGGAATCATTTTCCTCAGTGAGCTTTTGTACCTTCTTTTCTATTTGGTCAAATTTGCTTAAATTATTTTCCTCATTAGCTTTCTGTATTTCCTTTTATACCATTCTCAATTTTCTTCCTAATCTTTCTTTTTATTCTCTTACTTGATTTTTAAAATCCCTTTTGAACTTCCCCATAGCCTGAGATCAATTCTTATTTTTCTTGGAACCTTTGGTTGTAGGAGCTTTGATTTTGTTATCTTCTTCTAAGTGTGTGTTTTAATCTTCCCTGTCACCTAGTAACTTTTTATGATCAAACTTTTTTGTTGTTATTGCTGTTTGCTCATTTTCCCAGCTTATTACTCATCTTTTAAATCTTTGTTAAAGTAGGGCTCTGTTTCCCAGGTGGAAGATGCACTGTCCCAGGCTTCAGGGGTTTTGTGCAGCTGTTTTCAGAGATCCTTCTAGGGATTTGGCTACAAGTTCTCTTTTCTGCCCTGGAGCTGTTAGGAATGTATCTACCCCACCGCAGCTATAAGATGTAATGTGCTAATGCAATAGAGTCCTACTTTGCTTGTCATATAATATCTAGAATATTGTTCTAGGGAGCCGTAATTTAGAAGGATACTATAAAGTTGAAGATTTTCCTGAGAAGAATACCTATGATAGTGAAGGGCTTTAAATTGAATCTATCTGAGAAATGCTTGAGGAAACTCGGAATGTTTTGTTTGGAATATCATTCTTTAAGTATTAGAAGGACTGTATCCTGGAAGAGGAGCAGCTAAGTGGTACAATGGATAGAATCCTGGTCCTAGATTCAGGAAGAGTCATCTTGAATTTAAATCTGGCCTCAAACATTTGCATTTGTGTGACTCTGGGCAAGCCACTTAACCCTGTTTGTCTCAGTTTCCATCTGTAAAATGAGGATAAGAAAGAAATGGCAAGTCTCTCCAGTATCTTTGCTATGAAAATTACAAATGGAGTCATAAAGAGTTGGATATAACTGAAAAATAACTCAGCTCCTGGAAAAGGAATTAGATTGACTCTTCTTGACCAAGAGGGAAAAACTAAAACTATTGAGAAGGACTTAAAAATAGGAAATCTAAGCCTGAGGTAAAGGAAAGCTTCCTATTAAGAACCATCCAAAAGTAAAAAGCAATATCTTGGGAAATGGTGAAATGTCCTCCTTCTCCACCACTAATCCCCAAATTTTTAAATAAGATTATATCAACCTGTTAAACAGGTTGTAGAGAAGATTCTTGTTCAAGTATGGATCATAAAATTTGAGAATTGGAAAGATTTTAAGAGATTATCTTGTCCAATCTATGCTTGAAAAGGAATTCTTTTTACAACATAAATAGCAAATATACAATTTGCCTCATTTTGCCGGGCCTTAATGCCTGGGTTAAGTAGTCTGCCAAGGTCCTTACAGATAATTAAGTAGCAGAGAAAGTAATGAATCAGTTGACTCCAAACCTAATATTCTTTCCACCAATCACCTTCTGTTATGTACAGAGTACTTTAAATTGTCTTGACTGATTATGGGTCTGAAATTTTCAGTTCTTGCTGTTCATTGTATATACAGTTCTTCATTTGATTAACCAAGATGAAGATCCTTAGATTAACAATCATCAATATGTTTTTTGTGTAGAGAATGATTAAGCATGAGAGAGGGTTGATGGAAGGGAGAGAAAATTAAAAAAAAAATGAAGACATTCTCTCTGCTCTCATAGAGCTTATAATGCATATCATATATACAAGAACTATATAATTGATATATGCATAAAAGAATATTTTAAAGAGCAAAGGTCCAAAATGTTCTACAAGTTTAGGGAAAAAAAAGTTCCAAGGATGAAAAAGTGGTCATTTGTCCAAAACTTGTCTTTACCCAGGAAATCCTAGCATTCATTTACAACAATGAAGCTATAGGATCAGGAATTTAAATTCATAATAATATAACAACCAAAACATTGATATAGTGTTTACTAAGTACCAGGCATAATACTAAGTACTTACAACCCTCATCTCATTTGATCCTCACAACAACCCTGGGAGGTATGGCTATTATTGTTTAGTCATGTCCAATTTTTGGTGATCTCATTTGGGATTTTCTTGGCAAAGATACTGGAGTGGTTTGCCTTTCTTTGTCCTGCTCATTTTACAAATGAGGAAACTGAGGCAAGCAAAGTTAAGTGACTTGCCCAGGATCATATAGCTAGTAAGTTTTTGAGTCACATTTGAACTCAGGTCTTCTGACTCCAAGCCCAGCACTCTGTTTACTGTGCTACCTTGTTATTATCCCCATTTAGATAAGTGACCTAGAGATCCATCTAAAAAAATGAGGAAATTGAAGTTAGCTTAAATTATTAGCTTAAATAATCTACCCATAGTCCCAGAGGCTGGGAGTAATAGAGCCCAGGTTTCAAACCTCGATCCTCTGATTCAAAATCTATGGTGCTCTTTTTATAACTCCATAGAAGATGAGAAAATTAATAATTCTGTGTAGAAACTTAATGAGTCCTAAAATAAAAAGTCCATCTGTGATATCACTTAAATCTTTAATTTCCCTCTGCTCAGAATTACTATGAATTCTAGCCAATTTTGTATAGCTTTCAACTTTTACCATTTAATATTTCCCACCTCTCCCATGGCACAGTCAGTATTTTTTGTTTTTAGCAATAAGAGCAATAGCATTACAGATTCTTTCCCTCCTCTGATCCCCTTCCACAAGGCTGGACTAATTTCACCAGACAGTCTAGGCAAATTCCCATGTTGTCAGCCCACCAGTAGGCAGAGCTTCAAGGGCCGCAGGGCATATTGAAGGCAATTTACCACAGGCTGGAGGAGGGGGCCTGAGAGGATAATCATCAGTCCATCCTCCCACACAGAGTCAGCTCAGACCCATCAAATTATGCTAAAAGAATTTAACTTTTCTCTTTCTACTCACAATATCCTCTTCAGACTGTTGTTCTCACAGGGACGTGCTACTTTAATCCATAATATAGCCCTAATCTCTATCTGAATTTTTTTCAAAGTACAGAAACCAGAAGCATTTACTGAGTGGCTGTAGTGGGCAGAGCTCTGTGCCAGGTGCTGAGGGAGACACAAAACTAAAATGAGAGATGTCCCTGTTCTTTAGGAATTTAGAGTATAGTGAGAGGTTGTATATCAACATAAGTAGCTATGATGAATAATATTTTAAATTTTATAATATTTAGCAATATATTATTTGTAACATTCATATTACATTTTATAATATGTGATAAAATATTTAGTCATGTTTTGATTTTATTTTTTACAAGTATCTATTTCTTTCCCTCCCACTGCTCCACCACTTAACAATAAAAAAAAAAAACTAAAACAAAATTCCCATAACAAATATGTATAACCCAGCAAAACAAATCCACATATTCATCTATGTTGAGAAATATATATTTCATTCTGCATCTTACCTTCTCTGGCAAGAAGTGGATAGTATATTTCATATTGGTCCTCTAGACTCATTTTATCATGATATTAATCAGGCTTTCAAGCTGTTCTTCATAGCTTTGTTTTCAGTGTATAAATTGTAATTCTCCTGGTTTTGCTCACATTATTCTGCATCTGTTCTTAGCATTCTCATGACTATGAAATATAAAATAGTATATGATAAAATGTGCATTAGAGAATTATAAAGCAAAAGTAAGGGTCTTAATAGAAGATTATTGTTTCCAACCATGGAGGATCAGGGAAAAACTTCATGGAAAAGAAAGAATTAAATTTTTGCTTTAAAGATGTGTAAGGGTTCCACTAGTGAAAATAGAGAGGAAGCATATTCTAGACATGAAGAACAGCATACACAGAAGTGTAGAGACATGAGAGAGCCTCTTATTTTCGGAGAATAAAAAGTTATTTTAAAAGTTATTGTGTATTAAAATACACAGAGAGAAATAATACGAAATAAGGAAAGAAAAAGGGAAGAAGGAAGAAAAGGAGAGAGGGAGGGAAGGAGGAAAGGAGGGAAGGAGCAAGGGAAAGGAGGAAAGAGTAAGGAAGGATTTATATAAATATTATCTCATTTGTTCTTAACAGCAATCCCAGGAAGTAAGTGCTATTATTATCCCCATTTTGCAGTTAAGGAAAATGAGGTAAACAGAATTTTTTTTTTTTTTTTTTAGTGACTTGTTCAGGGCCACATAGCCAGTAAGTGTCAGAGGTCAGATTTGAACTCAGTTTGTAACTTCAAGCCCAGCAACTCTCTATCCATTAGAGAAAAGGAAAATAACACAATGCAATAAAAAGAGTGCTGTTTGTGAATCAGAGGACATATGTTCAAATCCTGAATAAGTCACTTGAACACTCCAGGCTCTCTTTAAATCCTAGGATCACATGACAGGTTATAAAGAACCCTTAATGCTAGGAGAGGAATTGAACTTTCCTTGAGAAGCACTAAAGAACCACTGACTTTTTTTTGAGTAGTGGAAAACTATAATTATAACTTTGTTCAAGAAAGATTACTGAGGCCACAGTATTAAGGAAAACTTTGAGGTGGGAAGACAATGGAAGCAAGAATGGAAGACTTGCTACAAAGTTATAATAAATTGTTCAGTTGGGTTATAACAAATCTATTCCTTTTACCCCAGAATCTTTGAATAAAATAGGGTACCTCAAGGTATCTTTTATTTATTGTATGTACTTTATTTGACCAACTATTCTACCAAAAGTTCTCCTATATAAATGAATTAAATATCTTTTCTAAAATATTAGCTCATCTCAGTGCTGGGCACACAAATATCAGCAAATATAGCAATTTCTGCTATTCAACAGCTTACTTCCTTACTGAGGAAAACAACACATATAGGGTTGTAATTATCAGAAAAGAGTGTTTTGGACAAGTGAGAGTGAATGGACACTCTCCATGGAGAGAGAGAGAGGCTGAGATACGTAATGGAGTCCGAGTTCAGAAAATGGCTTTCTGTGGATGTTATACACAAGAAAAGAACAAATGGAACACTAATAAAGAGTTTAGTCAATCATTTAATAAAAATATATTAACCAACTCCTATGCCAGATTGTGCTGGGGATACAAATACAAAAATGAAAGACAGTCTCGGCCCTCAAAGAACATACAATCTAATGGTGAAGATGACACACACAAAAGGAAGCTGAAAAAGGAAGGAATGGATATGAAAGCGGAGTCCAAAGGAGCATAGCAATCTAAGAAATGGCCTGGGAGCCCATCCTTAAATGGAGGTTTGGGGAAGAGCTCATTACTTCATCCTTCAATGACAGGGGAAATAAGATGTGAGAATATCAAAGCTGTCTCAATCTTACAGGATAATAAGGTTCTCAATGATGATGTTTTTAGTGACTGATAAAAGAGAATTCCAAAGAAGATAACCAGGTATCATGACTTTTATGGAAATGTTTTGCATAACTTCATATGTACCTTCTTATTCTGGGGGGTAGAGGGGAGGGAGAGAATCTGGAACTCAAAGTTTTAAAAACAAATGTAAAAAGTTGTTTTACATATAACTGGAGTAAATAAAAATGTTAAAGAAATATTACCAAAAAAAGACGCATAGCCAGATGATGATGAGTTGTTGGTGAGTTGATGAAGAAATGAAGAGTTATTATCTGTCTTTATGGCAAATTCAAACACAGTGAACAGGGGGATGGAAGGAGGGGAAATTAAGACAAGAAGGACAAAGCACTGTTTTGAGTGGTGTTAAAGAAAGCTCTTTTGGGATTCAGATTATAATGAAGTGTTTCTCTCTTTCTCCTTCTCTTTCTGCTTCTCCCTCCATCTATGTCTTTCTCTCTCTGTCTCTCTGTTTCTCTGTCTCTCTCTCTGTATATCTTCTCTGAGAATTATATGAATTGATATTTGTCAATATTTGCCAAAAATATTGACAAATGAATAAGGATAGGAACAAGATGATTTTTCATTGTCTTCAGCCTGCTTTCTTGCAAATCAAATCAAGAAGTCAAAACTGAAAATTGTTTAAATGATGCACAATTTTAAAACTAAACCTTCATTTTTCAATTTGTACCTCAGTTTACCTCACCCCATCCTTTCTTGAAAGTTATTATTTTATGGAATTATCAAAAAGAGTCCATCTTTTTAAAATAGTTTTTTTGGAAGGAGATATATTGTTCTCTCTCAGGCAAACACTATGGATATTCCTGTGGTCTAAGGTAGTGTACCAAAATAAAACAGACTTCTATTAGCCCTGCCCTCAATACATCTTGACCCCACAAAAAGTAGAGTGTGACTTGAAAACATTGGTTATAGATTTAAAAGTCTTAATTGTGTATGTTCTTTCTGTATTGAGCCTTTTACATAATTGCATTTTATTTGCCCAGCTAAACATCTGTAATTATTAACATGTGTTCTGGATGGTGTTCTAGGTTTCTTGTTAGCAGGGCTTCCCAATTATAAAAGTACACAACGAGCATGACCAACCTGTCTCTGTATATTTGCATGTGAAATACACCAGTCTCCAGTGAATACCAGATGCTTGAACAGCCTGTATTGGGAACTCTTCCTCATTTCAGCCTGTCTGCCTGCCATGAATCAAATCAAGTTAAGAAGACTACAGATAGTTTAACTCATGCATAATTTTTAAATACAGTGTTCATCTTTCAATTTCTGCTTCAGTTTAACTCACCCCCTCCTCTCTTATTTTCCAAGTAATGTGAGAGATCACATTTTTAAATTGTTTTCTTCTATCCATTAAACAGGAACTAAAAATCCCTACAACTAGAAAAATAAATTCTCCTCAGTATTGTTTTTATCATGGAATACTTGGCAAAAATATGATAATATAGAAAGAGATTGAGGCAACTAAATGGCAAAGTGGTTACAGCAATAGCTCTGGAGTCAAAAAGACATGAGTTCAGAAAGAAAGAGAGAATTTTCCAATTTTACTCATGGAATCATTTTGTCCAAGGAATAATACCTGGGAACAATTCCCAATTTGTGCATTTTTCTTTCTGACAAGACTTTCTTAGATTAAGGGTTTTCAATGGACTTGAATCAATTCAACACACTATGTCATGAGCCCCCATCAAAATGTTTACTATTCAGTCAGAGTAATTTAATGAAAAAGTATACATAGGAATGAGATGTTTGTAAAACACTTAACATATGACCTGACACACAGTGATAGTAGGTGTGATATATAGTTATAGTTATAGTTATCAGCAGTAGCAGCAGCAGCTGGGACTGTTTGGTTTTCCAAAGAACTTGAAACTTGGGGTAATGATTCTTCTTGTGGTAGAGAGTAGTTTTTAGTGGAAGAAAAGTTGCTAAGGATATTCTTTGGAGGCATTGTCTTTCTTAAGGAACAGATCTTAAACCCTAGGATTTTAGCTAAAAGAAATACCTAAGTCCATGCTTCTAAGTTGAAGGCTTCAATTGGAGACCAAACCTGGAAGCAGAGAGATGCTCCACAATGCCCTATGAAACTGTTTCTGGAAAGAACAGCCACATTAGGAAGCAATGCCTAGCGGATAGTGTATTTTCCTCCCCAGACATTAGGCAGAAACTACATGTCAATATATATATATATATATATATATATATATATATATATATATATATAGTATATTGTATATATTGTATATGTGTATTATAGCTGCTTTGTCAAGTTTCATTGGTATTAGAAATTTTTAAAAAAATTTTGGCTTATGACATTAAAAAACAACTTTGCCAAAATATATTTTTTAAATACTGCAATAAATTGTTTTTTTCTTTTATTCTAAGACTTCAAGAAAGGCCCCTGATAATTTTTTTTAAGAAAAAACAAAGAAATTTCTCTGAATGAGAAAAAAAGTTAATGTTTTTTCATTATACATGGTCATGTAATTGCATATACACTTAGAATGACTCCCTGTATAATGCTTGATTATTAAACTGCATTTTTAGAGGCTGTTCTTCTGATACACTTCCAAGGATCCTTTAGACACTGGACCCTTCAGTTTTTCAAAGTCAATATTCTTTTTTATGTTCCATGCACATAATGGAGAGAAAAGGCACAGAACTAAATACCAAATTAGGAGCAAAGACATTATTTCTTAAGAATCCAATGCTTAAACTCATTCTTGCCTTTTACTGTATGTATGCCTCCTTACAAAGAGATCATGGCAAAGATACAAATTTCTCCTTCATACAACAAATCAGATATTAGTAAACTTTCTCACCAAACACCAAATAACTAAAGAGAGTAAAAAGATTAATATCAGAAATGATCACCAAATAATAATATTATTTCTCCCTTTTTTTGCTTGAATTTAACCATATGTTTAGAGTGGTAACATTTACCCTTCTTAATTCAAAACAATTTATTTTTTTATTTATTCAAATTAGCATCTTTTCTTGGTTCAATAGCACAAGATATATGTTATGGGGCTTTTTTTTTTTTTTTTTTTTTTGGTTTATAGAAAACCTGGATCCTTTTTTTTTTTTTAATTTCCTGAGCCACATTTTGTAATCTGTTATCCTAATGAAATTTGCCAAAATATCCTCAACATATTTAAAACAAGTATATTAGTGAGATTTACACTGGTTTTCAGTAATCTCATTGAAAATGTCTCCTGTACCTTCTTTTACTTTGGACAGAAGCTTTTTTTTCTGAAAATACTGGGTTTATAATGTATTACACAATTAACAAGAGGTGAACAATAAGAAGTTATTGAGGGTTTTTTTTTGGGGGGGAGAGTAGTCAATTTTTTGTTTTGTTTTAATAAAGTATATTTACAACCATATTTAAAAACATATTTAAGCCTCTTAGATGAAGCCCACTTAGTATGGACAGCCCAATTTAAGACTGAAGAACACCCATTAAAAAAAAAGACCCCTGGGAATATATACTAAATAAATTTGCAGGCATTCATCCAAAATAAAAGGCTTAAAATGTGACAATCAGTTTTCAAATATATAAAGTATAGAGGAGGAACATGTCACCAAACACAAAACTGGAAGAAGAAGAAAAAAATAGAGCTGAATCAAAAATCCAAGAACTGAGCTTCAGTCCTCTTCCAGTTTGACATTTGAAGCCACAATGGGCTGTTTTTCCCAAGAGGAATCCCTACATCTACAAATTTCCACTTCCCAGTGTCTGGTAAAAAAAAGACTTTACTGACTTTCAGAGAACATGAACCTAGCTCAGATTTTAAAGAATGCTCATTCTGGGAAAGAAACAGGGAGGAAACTTTTGGTTATTGTTTTACTTGTCCTCCAGACTTTGAGAAAATCAGTGTTGTTTTCACACTGATTGGTAGATGCACAGACTTAGAATTTCTAACTCTAAAATTTATGGTTTTCTGGATCATGATTGCAATCTAGTGCCCTTGAACAAAATCTGACCCTACCACATATTGAACAGCCTATGAGCTAAGAAAGGTTTTTCCATAGAAGTTTGCCAATCCCTAATCTAGACCCTGATCCCAAAATGTGTAAGAGTCAGCTTTAACCAGCTCAAGTCAACAATGCAATTTTCAGTGTGAATTTTTACCTCAGAAATTAGCAATAGCCAATAAATCAAGTGTTGATTTATTGTTTTGTTGAATGTCTAGACTTAAACAAATGTTAATGTAGATTAATCTTTTAAAAGTAGATGTATACATCACTTCTCCCTCTCCTAGCTAGCTTGTTAAACATTTACTGTCATATTCCTATATTGCTCAGTAAACACTGTATGAATACATGGGTACAGTAGAAGGTACAGGGAATGAAGTGGAGAAGAAGGAAGAGGAAGAGAAGGAGGAGAAGGAAGAGGGAGAGAAAAAAAAAGAGGAGAAAGAGGAAGAGAAAAAGGAAGAAGAGGAAGATAAAGGAGGAAGAGAAGAAGAAAAGGAGGAAGAGAAGGAAATGATGGTGAGGATGATGATGATAGCTGGCACTACTATCTTTAAGGTTTGTAAATTGCTTTATATTCATTATCCTATTTGAGCCTGACAACACCCCTGTCTGCATGTTACAAAAGAAAAATAAATGCAGAGAGGTTAACTGACTTGTCTGAGGTCACACAGATTATTACTCTTTGAACACCATGTTAATGTATTTTACCTAACATTTGCCTGTTATCAATATAAAAATAATAGTATGAACAAAGAAAACTGCAGGAACAAAGATATAGCTTAGATATAAGTTCCTGGCTATGGTGTATAGTCTTGTTTTTAATTTTGGCTTGCAATTTCAATCAAATTCCTTCTTATTTACTGAAAGTAATGTTCCTTTACCTTTTGTTCCTGGAACACAGTAAACATTTAATGAATGCTTTTAGTTTACTGATTGATTGCAATCCAGAAGCAGACTGGAAAAAATCAGGGGGGGGTAAAGGAGGGATATAGAAGAAAGGACGCCAATTTTAAATGTTAGCAAATCACTTAACAACTTAAAATATTTTCACTGCAACAAACCATGAACATGCAATACTAACACTCAGAAAGAAAATATTAGCAATAGACAACAGGTAACACACTCCAAGATGATAAGTCCTGAGTAGCAATTATTTGTTTCCAAATTGTATTCACAAAATTAGTAGCAATTGTATTCACAAAATACTTTAAGAAAAAAAACTAACTTTAGGCATATCAAAATATAAACATTCAACATATCAAAAAATAAAATTATTTTGAAAACTAATTAAGGACTTCAAGGAGTGGTGCCAAGATGGTGGAGTGGAGCCACGAAGCTGCTCAAGCTTTATCATTTTCCTTCAAAAACCAGATGAAACTAAGGCTCTGACAGAGTCTGATGGAGTGAAACCACTTCCCAGCTCAAGATAAATTGGAAAAAACTTCAAGAAAGGGCAGTCTCACTGAGGCGAAAGGCAGGTTCAGCTCAGTTTAGAGCGAGTCTGGGAAAGTCAGTGAGAATGTTTTAACCACAGTGGATCAGAAACTGAGACCCTTGGTCCTGGCTCAGTAGAATAGCAGACCGGTGGGGCAGCTTCCAGTCTCAGCTCAGAAGGCAAATTCTGGCAAACTTATTCCTGGACAGATCAGGATCCCCTGCAAATACAAAAAGCCTTTGTCCTTAAAACCAAGGTTCAGAGCTAAACAGGAAGCTTGGGAAGCATCCCCTTTATCCCAGTAGCAGAGCTAGACATTAAAATTAAAAAAAAAAAAAAAAAAGAAATATCAAAAGAAAAGGAAAGAAAATGTGCAAGAAACAAACAAAAGAAAAAAAAAAAAAAACTTGACCATAGAAAGCTACTATAGTGACAGGGAAGACAAACACCAAACTAGAACTGGGCAAATGGAAGCTAATGACTCTATGAGACATCAAGAATCAGTTAAACAAATTAAAAAGAATGAAAAAAATAGAAATATAAAATGCCCCATTGCAAAAATAGCTGACTTAGAAAATAGATTCAAGAGACAATTTTAAAATAATTGGCCTACCTGAAGGCCACATCCAAATAAAGAACCTGAATACCATTATTCAGAAAAAAATTCCCTGATATTCGAGAAAGAGAGGAAATAGTCATTGAAAGAATTCATCAGTCACCTCTGGAAAGAAATCCCTCAAGGAAAACTCTAAAGAACATTGTTGCAAAACTACAAAACTACAATCTCAAAGAAAAAATATTGAGAAATAACAGATATAAATAATTTAAATATCAAGGAGCAACAGTCGGGATTACCTAGGATCTGGCAGTTTCTACAATAAAGGATAGGAGAGCCTAAAATACTATATGCCAGAAGTCAAAGGACCCAGGTTACAATTAAGAATTAATTAAGATAATCCCTAGAAAATCTAGATATGATAGACCTCTGGAGAAAATTGAAGAGATGGAAAGGAATACACCTTTTTCTTAGCAGTACATGGCAGCTACAAAATAAATTAATCATTCATAAAAACCTCACAATCAAATGCAGAAAGGCAGTAATAGTAAATGTTTCCTTTTCGGACCACAATACAATAAAAACTATATTTAATAAAAGGCCAGAGAATGATAGACTAAAAATTGGAATTAATTGCAAATTAAATAGTCTAATTCTAAAGAATAAGTGCATCAAACAACAAATCACAGAAACAATCCATAATTTCATCCAAGAGAATGCCAATAATGAGACAACATACTAAAACCTATGGGATGCAGCCAAAGCAGTTCTTAGAAGAAATTTTATATCTCTTCATAGCTATGTGAATAAAATAAAGAAAGAGGAGATTGATGAATTGGACAGGCAACTAAAAAAGCTAGAAAAAGAACAAATTAAACATTCCAATTAGATACCAAATCAGAAATTCCAAAACTCAAAGGAGAGATTAATAAAATTGAAAGTAAGAAAACTATTGAACTAATTTATCAAATTAAGAATTGGTTTTGTGAAAAAAAAAACCAACAAAATAAGTAAACCTTTGGATAATTTAATTAGAAAAAGGACAAAAAAAAAAAAAAAATCACCAGCATCAAAAATAAAAAGGGTGAATTTACCACCAATGAAAAAGAAATTAAAGCAATAATTAGGAGCCATTTTTCCCAGTTGTATGGCAGCAAATCTGACAATCTAATTGAAATGGACGAATATTTACAAAAATATAAATTGCCTAGATTAACAGAAAAGGAAATAAATTACTTAAATTGTACCATTTTAGAAAAAGAAATTGAACAAGCCATTAATGAACTTCTTAAGAATAAAATTTCTAGGACCAGATGGATTTACAAGTGAATTCTACCAAACATTTAAAGAACTTAATTACAATAATAATAAACTATTTGGGAAAAATAGGTAAAGAAGGAGTTATGTCAAATTTCTTTTATGACACAAATATGATATTGATACTTAAACAAGGAAGAGCTAAAACAGAGAAAGAAATTTATAGACCAATCTCCCTAATGAATATTGATGCAAAAAGTTTAAATAAATTTTTAGCAAAGAGATTACAACAATTTATCAACAGGATAATATACTATGGCTAAGTGGGATTTATACCAAGAATGCAGGGCTGGTTCAATATAAGAAGAACTATTACAATAATCAACTATATCAATAACAAAACCAAAACAAATCATATGATAATCTCAATAGATACAGAAAAGCTTTTGACAAAATACAGCACCCATTCCTATTAAAAAACACTAGAGAACAGAGGAATAAAGAGAGTTTTCCTTAAAATAATAAGCAATAAGAAAAAAGCTAGATGCATTCCCAGTAAGATCAAGGATGAAACAAGTTGCCCATTATCGCTACTATAATTCAATATTGTACTAGAAATGTTGGCTTTAGCAATAAGAAAAGAAAAAAAAATTAAAGGAATTATAATAGGCAATGAGGAAATAAAACTATCACTCTTTGCAGATGATATGATGGTATACTTAGAGAATCCTAGAAAATCATCCAAAATCTATTTGAAACAATTAGCAATAAACAATTGAAACAATTTTGGCCAAGTTGCAGGATATAAAATAAACCTATACAAATCATTATTTCTATATATTACTGACAAAGCCCAGCAGCAAGAGATAGAAAAAGAAATTGTATTTAAAATAACTGTAAACAAAATAAAATATTTGGGTGTCTGCCTGCCAAGACAAACCCAGGAACTGTATGAACACAATTACAAAATACTTCTCTAAACAATTGGAAAAATATCAGTTGCTCATAAATAGGCCATGTTATTATAACAAAAAATGAAAATTCTGCATAAATTGGTCTACTTGTTCAGTGCCATATCAATCAAACTGCCAAAAAATATTTTATAGAACCAGAAAAAAATAATAACAAAATTCAGCTGGAAGAACAAAAGGTCAAAAATATCAAAAGATTAATGAAAAAAAAAAATACAAAGGAGGTGGCTTAGACGTACTAGACCTAAAAGTATTTTATAAAGCAGCAGTCATCAAAACCATTTAGTACTGGCTAAGAAATAGTGGTGAATCAGTGGAACAGATTAGATATACATGACACAATCAAGACCTAACTAGTCTTATTATCTAGTATTTGATAAACCCCAAACTCCAGCTTCTGAAATAAGAATTCATTATTTCATAAAAATTGCTGGGAAAAATTGGAAAAGATGTCAGAAACTTGGAATAGAACACATCTCATATCCCAAAATAAATTCAAAATGATTTGGACATAAAGAATGATACTATAAGTAAATTAGGAGAGGAAGAGATAATTTACCTATCAGATCTTTGGAGAAGGAAAGAATTTATGACCAAAGAAGAACTAAAGAATATTATGAAAGGCAAAATGGACAACTTTGATTACATTAAATTAAAAAAATTTAGCATAAACAAAACCATCAGTAACAAGATTAAAAGAGAAGTACAAAGCTAGGAAAAAATTTTTACAGTGTTTCTTAATAAAGGTCTCATTTTTTTTTTTGGTAGTTTTTTTTTACTAAAGCTTTTTTTAATTTTCAAAACATAAGCATGGATAATTTTTCAACACTGACCCTTGCAAAACCTTGTGTTCCAATTTCCCCTCCTTACCGCCACCTCCACCCCCCAGATGGCAAGTAATCCAATATATGTTAAACATGGTAAAAATATGTTAAATCCAATAAATGCATACATATTTACATAATTATCTTCCTGCACAAGAAAAATCAGATCAAAAAGGGGAAAAAAATGAGAAAGAAAATAAAATTCAAGCAAACAACAATAAAAAAAGTGAAAATGCTATGCTGTATTCCACATTCAGTTTCCACAATCTTCTCTCTGGTGCAGATGATACTATAAGTAAATTAGGAGAGGAAGAGATAATTTACTTATTTAGATGTAGGGTGTAATCATTTATAGTCATATGAGAAAAATGCTCTACATCACTATTGATTAGACAAATGCACATTAAAATAACTCTGAGGTACTATCTCACATTTCTCAGATTGGCTAAGATGACAGGAAAAGATAATGATAAAAGTTTGGAGAGATTTGGGAAAACTGGGACACTTAATAATTGTTGGTAAAGTTGTGATATGACCCAACCATTCTGGAGAACAATCTGGAACTCTGCTCAAAGAACCATGAAACTGTTCATACCTTTTGACCCATTGTTGCCATTTTTGGTTTTCTATCCCAAGAAAATCATAAAGGAGGGAAAAGGACCCATATGTGCAAAAATGTTCAGCAAGAATATGCAATGATCAACTATGAAAGACTCGATTCTCAGCGGTTCAATGATCCAAGGCAATCTGAATAAATTTTGGACAGAAAATGCTACCTGCATCCAGAAAAACAAACTATGGAGACTTACTAGAAATCAACAAAATCTATGTTTACTTCTTTTTTCTATTTTTTTTTTTCTCTCCCATGTTTTTTTTCCCTCTGTTGTGATTTGTCTCTCTTACTATGAATCATAAAGCAATGTATATTTAAAAAAATAAGTTTTTTTAAAAGAAGAAAACTAATTGAGATAATAAATTCAACAAAGTTTCAGGCTTTAAAAAAATCAAATCAATATGTTCATATATGAAAAATAAAGTCATTCAAAATAACTACAAAACACATAAAATATTTTAGTTAATCTACCCGAGCACACTTAATATTTATAGAGATTTAATTGCAAAGTGAATCTTAAATAAAGGAAGAACAACTTAAGTAGCTGGAGGAATAATCAGTGTTCATTTCTGTGCTATGTCAATATAATAAAAATAATGCTATAAGCAAAGTTGATTTATGTATTCAATGTTATAGTAATCAAAAGATCAAAGGAGCACTTAAAAGTATATAGAAATAATCACAATTTATTTGGAGGAAATAATAGAATATCTAAGGAAATAATGAGAAATATATTTACTGAAAGGAAATAGTACTTCTAGACCTCAAACTATCTTACAAACCAGCAATCATCAAAACTATTCATTACTAGCTTAAAAAAGAGAAAAGTTAATCCACATAACAGAATAGACTAGAGAAGTAGAAGTAATAGAGCTCAATAACTCTGTGTTCAATTAGCCTAAAAACATTAATTACTTAGGAAGGAATAAAAATAACATGTCTACTTAAGGGAAACAAGAATTCGTGGGAAAAAATAAAAAGAAGTCTGGCAAAAATTAGGTTTAGATAAACTATTTATAATATTTTCTTTTTTTTTTTTTTTTAATATTAAGGCAATTGAGGCTAAATGACTTGCCTAGAGTAACACAGCTAGAAGTGTTAAGTGACTGAAGGCAGCTTTGAACTCAGTTCCTCTTGACTTCAGGGCTGGTGCTCTATCTATTGTGCCACCTAGCTGCCCCATTCATAATGCACTTTCAACAAAGTGAAGAAGGATATGTGACCTGAGAAACACCTCATTGTTTGGTATTTATTAAGTATTTAATAAATACTCGTTTTGAAAATTTTGGATCATGCCATTAAAAGGCAAAAGAGAAGCAGATCATATACCTTTCATAGCCATGTGAAGGAGATGAATTCATAAGCAAAGGACAGAAGCAATTCCAGAGAATAAAATATTTATCCAGTATTAAAATAGTTTTGCACAAAATGATTATTATAAATTATACACAAAAAATTTAATTAGCATGAGAAGAAGAGTAGTTGACTCAGGGCTGGGGGGGATTTTTTTTTGTATTCAAGATATATAAAAGCCATTCTCTAATAGAGATCAAATAGTTCAAATGATATGAACAAACTGTTCTTAAAAGAAAAATTATAAGCTTTTGGGTTTTATAAAAGAATGCTTCAAATGACTAAGAATAAAAGAAATGCAAATCAATACAGCCCTGATGTTTCACCTCATATTCTGCAACTTGGCAAAGATGACAAAAGATGAGAATAGTCATTTTAAGAGGATCTGTGGAAAGACAGGAACACTAATGCATTATTGATAAGGCTATGAATTAATGGAACTATTCCAGAAAACAAGTTGAAATTATGCAAATAAAGTGGTTAAAATTTCCATCTCCTTTGAATCACAGATTTAATTGCTGAGTTAATTTCCCCAAGAAAAGCATTGATAAGAAGAAAATCCCATATATATTAAAATTTTTATAGCATGATTTTTTATGATAGCAAAAAATTGTAAACAAAGTAGAAGCCACCCAATTGGGGAATGGCTAGACAAATTGTGATACATGAATGTAAAGGAAAATTACTATGCTGTAAAAAATGACAAATGTAATGAAGGAGGTAATCTTGAGTGTTTCTTATTCCTGTATTTGCAGTGGATAAAGCAGAGGTATGGAGCAAAATAAAGATGGAAAACAAAGGGTGTGTGGCTGTTTTGGGTACAATTCTGCTGTCCCTTCTTGAAAATTCTAGATTGGGAGTCAGTGTACAAGGTCAAATGTTAAAATGTATTAACTTTGTTAATTATTTTTTTAAAAAACAAATGAAAAGCATTTGTTAAGTGCTTACTATTTTCCAGGCACTGTGAAGTTTGGGGTGGGATGGGGGATAAGAAGGAACTGTGTTAAAAACAGAAAAAGTTAAATGGTTCCTGCCTTCATGGAGCTTTCATTCAGATCAGGAAAAAACATATTTAGTAGTGTAAAAAACTAGTTGGAACTAGAAAAACACAGGAATGATAAGTTGGGCCTTGACTTGATCTTTCCAGAAATGAGTCTTGATCTGATTACTGTATCTACAATTAGAAAGTGGACAAAGGAAGAACTGGAAGGAACTCTCTTACCTCTTAGGAGCCCAAGACTTGGAGGATGGAAGTTATAGTGCCATATAAGAGACTCAGAGTAAAGAGAAATGATACGAAGATGACCCTGAACATTGTGCCAGTTTCTGGGTCAACTCAAATTTACTACCTTGGCATCCTGGATACATCATTTAGCCTCTTGGAGCCTCAGTTACCTCAACTGTGAAATCATATTGCACTAGATAACATCTAAGATTCCTTTCAGATGCAACAGTAACAATAACAATAGCTAACATTTATATCATTTCATCTGATCCTCTACAGCAGAAAAAATAATGCTATTATTATCTTCCTTTTACATAAAAGAAAGCTGAGTCTGAGAGAGATTAAGTGATTTGCTCAATATTATAAAGCTGATAAGTTTCTCAGTTAAAATTTGAAGATTTGAATTCATAGCTATTTTTTTTTATTTTAAAAAAATATTTTAAATAAATTTAATTAATTAATTAAAATTAAGTAGTTAAATTAAATTAATTAAGATTAAGTAATTAAAAAGGAAAAAAAAAAAAAGATTTGAACTCAGTTCTTCCTAACTGCATACCTTGTTGTTGGTCATCCTTCATTTTCAGAGGACCAATGACATCAAAATGTAATGAGTAATATTTTGACTTCTGAGTGAATTAGATTTAAACCAGGCAGAGTTGTATCAAGTTCTCATTCTCTTTTCCATAGTCATGAATATTCAATGGCAGGGCAAAAATCAAGACAACTGGTTATGGCTTGGGATACAGATGTTATTCACTCCTTCTAGGAAAAGTTTTTACATAGTTGAAGTGGACAATTCCTTAACTCATTGTTGGGTTTGGGGGTCATTTACCCTGAACCTGGTTTTCCTGGAGTGTAAGCATTGTCCATGCTACAGTTTTTTGGAGCCACAGATGAGAGTTGGGTGAAGGTAAAAACCAAAAGTAGATGAGCAGCCCTGAAAAGAGCTTGGCAGGACTTCATAGCAGAGCACACCTCATACCTTCTTGCTTAGCACCCCATTCTTTAGCTTACATCGTGATGTCTCACTAAATCTATGATTTCACAATAAGAAATTATTTTACAAGAAGGGCCATGAAATTGAGTCTTTGGACAATTTCTGAAGTTTACAAAAATGTTTTTAATTAATTTTCCTCAGAGATTTTGTTAAAAAAAAAATCTATCCATTTATATTACAAACATCTCTTTTCACCAAGCAGAAGATTTATCAAAAAATCCCTCTACACAAATTCTTTCGATCCATATGTAGCTTTAAAGTTCTCCATAAAAACTCTTTGGAAATACCAGGATATTTTTCATTCCTTCTGAGTAAAAGGGAACAATTTTGTCACATATTTTTAAATTATTTGCCATATCACACTGTTGTCAACTAGAAATTTCTACATCTTTTTCACATTATTAGTTTTCTACCCACCTCTTCACATACTTTAATATGATAGCTTTTTTTTAAAAAAAAAATCACATTTATCCCTATTACAGTTAACCTTTAGACAGCTAGGTGGTTCATGGATAAAGCACTAGGTGTAGGTAGAGGCAACAAGATCTGAGTTCAAATTTGATCTCAGACACTTACTATGATCCTGAGCAAGGCACTTAATCCTGTTTGCTTCAGTTTCCTCATCTCTAAAATGAACTGGAGAAGAAAATGGCAAGCTACTCCAAAATTTTTGCCAGGAAAACCTCAAAAGGGGTCACCAAGGATCAACATGACTGAAAAACAACTGACGAGAGAAATATGTTACTTTTTGAGCTTTATCCTATTTTTCTAGCCTATAAAGTTTTTATGGATCCCTACTCTACCAGATGAGATATGAACTATCTTGTTCACCGGTGTTTTTATCTACATACTATGGTACAATAGAAAGAAAACTATCCTAGACCCTATTTCAAATCCTGCCTCTGATATTATCTATATAACCTTGAATAAATCATTTTACTCTCCCCAGAGCCTTAAGATTCCTCATGTGTAAAATGAAGGGATTGGATTTAATGGACTTCACAATCACTTCCAGCTCTAAATCTGTGATGCTGTGATGTCCACATATGATACTCCTTCATCCAAATCAATATCCAAACATATTGAACAAAATAGAATTTAGGCAGAGCCTAAACTCTATTGGAGATTTTCCCTTCAGGCTGATGTCCATTAATCAATATTCTTTAGGTCCAGTTAGTCAGTCAATTCCACAACACTTAATTGTGCTATGATTCAATCTCAATCTCCTTGTTCACTAGGATTTCATGAGAGATAAAGTATCTTGTAGAACCCAGTAATAATATGTTCATGATATTTCATAATCTGATAGCCCAGATAAAAAAATTGTTTTTGAAACGAGATTGGTCTATTATGGCTTATTTTTAATTAGCCCATGTTGTAACTTAATGAAAGTTTCCTTTCAAATGACCTCTAAATTATTTGTTCTAGAAAGAGTACTAGTTCTAAATTCAGAAGATCTAAGTTTAAATTCTCTTTCCAACACAATCTATATATAATATGGTCAGTTTCCTCATCTTCATAAAGCAGAGATCTGGATCTGAGATCCTATGATCTTTGAAAGGCTGCAAAAGGTTTATCTTCTTCCACTCTTTGAAAATTGGTGTACAGTTTGTCTGTCTCCAGTCCAATAGGGCCTCTCCTATTTTCCAGGATTCCTCAAAGAAGAATACAGCTATGGAAATTCAGATGCCATCAAATCTGCTTCTAGTTAATCCCTGATTTGATCAATTAAGTTCTGTTAAAAACATGCTGAATCTTTCTTAACCCTAATTTTTTATAAGCTGCTTTGAGCCTTCATGAAGTCTATCCATCATTAGCTTTCCTTTTTCTTCATGATGATGACGATAGGTGGGAGGAGCAAAATCTACAAAAGCCAGAATGGAGGTTCTTTTCTTCTGCACAGCGAGAAACATTGAGCCAAATCCCCATCTGCTAACAATTATCAAAGGATTTTCCACCACATTGCAATAAAACATGACAGTTGTCACATGCCTAAGGCCTTGACACTAAAACCTATCCTGATATTAGGGAACTTAATAGGCTTTAAAATTTGATGCTTTTAAAGTTGACATATTTGCTTGGTTTTCAAATCTGATAAAGAATCACAAAAGAAAAAAAAGAACAGAGTGACCACAAAGACAGTGCTAGATTTAATAACATGAGCCTGCCTTATGGCATTGATCAGAGAAAAAGATTTTGTCCTATATAAATCTGAATTAGTTGTTAGTCATTTCTATCATATCCCATTTCTTTATGATGCCATTTAGGGTTTTCTTGGCAAAGATAGTAGAGTGATTTGCTATTTCCTTCTCCAGCTGATTTTACAGATAAGGAGACTAACTGAGGCAACAGTTAAATAACTTGCCCAGGGTCACATAGCTAGTGTCTGAGATTGGATTTAAATTCAGGTCTTATGACTCCAAATCTGGTGCTCTTTACTACTAATATTATGCTTATTATTCTTTTTATTTTCATCTTATATTGAAGATCAGTAAATCAAAAACATTTATTAAATTTATGTGTCTAGATGTATCTAGAACTAGGGTAAGCACTGAGGATTCAGAAAAAGATAAAAAACAGATACTGCCTTTGAGAAACATATATTCAAATGAGCAAGATGTCATATAAATGACTAGATACAAGCATATACAGTAGAAAGGTGAGACCCTCAAAGGAGAAGGTACTAATAAGCTTGACGGATCTGAACTGAATCTTGGAGGAAGTCAGGGAAAGGAGGATGTTAAGAGGCTTTTGCAAAGGCACAGAGATTTCCCCCTCCTCCCCAGGATGATTTATGAAGTTTTAAATGCTAAATGGGATTTTCTGTTTTTTCCAAGAAGCAATTGAAAGCAACAGGAAAGGGTAATTTTAAAATTAAAAAAAAAAATTTAACATCACCTTGGGGGACAGCTAATTCCCCCAAATATGGCCTCAGACACCTAACACGTCCTAGCTGTGTGACCTTGGGCAAGTCACTTAACCCCAATTGCCTCAGCAAAAACAAAATTTAAAAAAATCATCGTGGCTGTGAGGTGAAGGATAAATTGGAGGGAATATATACTTAATGCAGTGAGTCTAGTTACAAGCTTATTGCTATAATCCAGGAGAGAAAACTGATCCTGGAACAGATTGTCATGCCTGCTATTATTCTTTTCCATTCAAATATAAGGAATTCTATTGCAAATTAATGACCTGATTGCTTTTCAGACTATTACTGTTTGATAATGGTGACACATTAATGATGGTGACATCTGAGAAGTACCAAGATCTAGTGGAAAAGAATCTGAAGCTTAGGATCAGGAAACTTGGGTCCATATTCCTGCTCTTCTATATATTAGATTTAAAGTTTCATTTTTTTCAGTTGTGAAATGACAACCATATTTTTACTACCTATCTCACAGATTTGTAAGGTAAGTACTTTGAATGTTAAAAATAGGAGGGATATGTTTATGTAATGAATTGTTTTCATGATCAGATTTCAGCAGCATCTGTCAGGTATTTGATAAATATTTATTGAATTGAATTGAATTGAAATAGCTCTCCAATTAATCTTACTAGAGGATTAGAGAAGGGCAAATATTTATCTGACTTTCAAAAATGAAAACAAGACAGAGGATGAAAATTATTAGCCAGAGAAGATGATTTTAATTTCTAGAAAAATTCTAGAATATATTAAAAGAATCATTTGGAAGTTCCTATAAGACAAGGCTGTTTCTTTCCAAATTGTCATCCAAACTTCCTCTATAATATTCCAAAAATCTTCTCAAAAAAGCTCAATCAAGCCCTGGAATTCACATAGTTGATTTATCAGCTTCCCCTGTAGCTTCTTCATCTCAATGAATAGCTCATCTCAAAGCCTTCATTCTTCTGTAATCCTCACCCCCAACCTCTTCTATCTTCTTTCCCCCTGCACCCAGATTTTCAATTTTCTTTCATGTGTTTTCTTAACTATATTAGAAAACTCTTTGAGGACAGGGAGCATATGTTCCTACTTGCATATATTCTCAGCAGTTAGCACAATGCTTAGCACCTAATAAGTGTTCAATAAATGTGAATTAATGGAATAAATAGCTAGGTGGTGCAATAGATAGAGGCCTGGCCCTAGAATCAGGAGGACCTGAGTTCATATTTGGCCTCAGACATTTGATAAATACTAGCTGTGTGTGAGTAAATCACTTAATCCCAATTGCCTGGAGGTGGAAGAAAACAATCAAATAAATGTGAGTTAACTAGCTAACTAATAATAATCACTATGAGCCAGTATGGCTTGCTCAGAACAGATCATAATAAGTGAATTTTCTTTTTTTTTTTTTTTTGATGCAATAAATACACTAACAGATTAAGGTGATGCTGAGAATACCTAGGTAGATTTCAGCAGCATATTTGAAAATCTTTATATGTTATCCTTTTGGGCAAGGCAGAAAGATATAGGTATGATGAAAGTACAGTTAGATAGATATACAATTGTAGCCACTGATGGATTGATAAATTGGAGGTATATCTCTAGTGGAGCTGTCTCCTGTGTCAGTCCTTTACCCTGGATTGCCTAACACTTGTTTTCTTACTCTTTTTTATTTTAATTTTAACCCAATGTTATTTTAGTTTCAGTTTTAAATTATTTCCCTCTTTCCTCTCTTCCACCCATTAAGAAGGCAAGAAAAACAATGACTTATGAATGTACATAGTCATGAGAGAAAGAGAAGAAAAAAAAGAAGAAAAGAAAGAAAGAAAGAAAGAAAGAAAGTGAGAAAGAGAAGAAAATTTGCTTTATTTTGCATTCTGAGTGCATTAGTTTTCTATCTGGAGGAGGAGATCATGTTTTACCAGGAGTTCCTTGGAAGTTATTGTTGGCTATTGTGTTGAAAGTTCCTAGGTCTTTCAAAGCTGATTATCTTTATAATATTGGCTTTTCACTGTTCTGCATATGCAACCCTCTAGGTTTTAGCACCAGCAGTCCTTCATTCCTTGAGTACATTCCTTCTAAATGCATGGCTTCCTTGGTTTTCTTCAAGACTCAGCTCAGGTGCCACTTTCTTCATAGGGTTAATCCTACTGCTGTTACTTCAATCCCATTCCACTCTCAAGATTATCTTGCATTTATTAGTATTGCATATATTTTTAATATACCTACACATATGTTCCCTATTGTTTCTTCCATTAGAATGTTGCTGAAAAGGAGGGCCTGTTTCATTTCTGTCTTTGTGTTCCCAGTACTTAATATGGTACTAGAGATGACACTAGAAAACATAGAAAAAGGCACTGAAAAAACCCTTGTTGACTGATTTACAATGAATAACAGTTAACATATTTACTCATGGGGAAAACACTTACTTTTTAATGAAAGATAATATTTTAATACAAAGAAATAGGTTCCGAGTGCTTACATTGTAGACCCCAAGAAGGATGGGAAGAATGTCCCTACAGTCACCCCCAAATACACTAAGAAGATAAAACACTCAGAAAGGACTTTTTTGAGATAAACTCATGGCTAAACCAAGATTAATTTCATTATTTCAAAGGCTGTAGTTTTGTTTGGTTGTTATTTTGTCCTCTAACAAAGAGCACTAAAGTTGTTTTTCCCCCTCAAGCTCCTTTCCTACTGTTTCATCTTGAGAGGAGAAATGAAACAGCTGAGCACTATTTAATTAGGGGCTCTTCATTTACTCCAAGATAGCTGTTCAGCATCCCTTTAGATGTTTCTCCTCCAAACCAACTATTGTCAAGTCCTTTGACCTGGACTCATAAATCCTGTTCCCAATTCTTAATCATATTCATTCCTGTTCTTTGAACACTTTACTGTTTTTTAATTTTTAAAATGAAAATTCACAATTGAACATGAATCCAATATGAGTGTCCAACTTTTGCCAAGTAGTTTAGAGAACATTTTATAGCCTTTATAAGCTACTCTCTGTCATGTGAATGATGTAATATGTATTCCTCAGGACATAGAAATTCACTTTTTCATTGAGTCAGTAGCAAAAACCCAATAGAATAATGATGAATTCCCTTACACCTGGAGCACTCTCTTGGGAGATAAAAGCAAAAGTAAAGATCTAATTTCAATAAAGCTTCACTGCTCATTGACTGCCACAATGTCTTTTAACACTCCAGAATTTCAAATAGGATAATTACCACCCACATGTCATCCTCCCTTCTCTCCATGGGCCCTGAATTATATGCCAGGTTCTTTCTCAAGTAGTGATCTGAGCTTTGAGCGAGCAGAGTTTCTTATGTACTGTTACACAGCTGTTCCATTCCTATCCAGATGTTGGATGAAGCAAGTACTAAATATAGCTTTCAAAGCATGCTAAGAATCCTTCAAGAATAAATATAATACACATCTGCATAAAACTTTTGTAGACAATAAGAATCACTATCCATCATTTAAAGTTTCATTATTTTTCTCTTTTTTTAATATGTATGTATGGGGGAGAAAAGGAGAGAGTGTGATCCTGAACTGTGGTTTTATCCATGCAGTTTGACACTTTAATAACTTATAGCAATGAGAGATAATGAATTTTTAATGATCACAAGGCTAACAGGTGATACAGTAGTGAAGAGCACCAGCTCTTAGGGAAGGGGACCTGTGTATAGATTATCCTTCTTTTAATTATCTATGTCACCTTAAGCAAATAAACAAACTCTCTGAGCCTCTGTTTCCTCTTCAATAAAGTGAAGTTGACTTTTAAGGCTTTTTAGTTAGTTAGGATGATAAGTATCACAGACTGGACTTGAACTGGGGTCTTTCAGACTCTAATATCTTTATAGTATGACCCACTGATTGTCTTCTACATTTTATCCCTTTATAAAGAAATTTACTTTACTACCATAGGCAGAATTTATCTCCAAAATGTCTATCAAACTCTCAACCTGACCAAAGCAAAAAGTAGTTCTTAAATCCCAAATCCTATGTAGTTTCTTTTTCCAGATAAATAAATTGCTATAGAGAAAAATCAGTTTAGCATTCTCGCACAAGATAAAGCATGCTCCCCCCACCCCCACCCCCACAACAGCTCCTGTTTTGAATTTAGATTTTTTAAAATACTTAAATGGAAACAAAAAAGGCAGAAGTATTCTGAAGTCAAAACAGAAATGGAATTTCCATTTCCCATCCACATCATAAATGAGATCATTCCACAATGATGACTGCTTGCAAATGATTTTGAAATGAGTACTTTCAGACAGAATCAGCAGCCAGGGTCCAACTTGAGGAAGGCAGACTGTTTTCTGCTGTATTCATTACATACATTTACAAGTCTATCAGAAACAGCGTGTAGGCTAGCAAAACATATGGCCAAGTCTTTGTGGAAGCTATGAACATATACACCAAAACCATTGGCCAACTGTCCTCCCAATAAATTGGCAGAAAGAAAACAAAAATGACTTTTTGTTCCAACAACTGGGAATACACCCCATTCATTTTAAAAGGCAATAACATTTTATGATTTTTGACAACATCAGAACTAAAACTTCAGAGTTTGGAAATCCTTTGGCAAAAGTCTCTAGCCTTCCAATAGGACATCCTTTAAAATTGATTCTGAATAAATTCCAATTTTCCAAGTCTTTCCAACCCTACCTGTAATTTCACTAAAGTAGGAATCCCATTTATTTGGTTTTCTTTGACTTCTTATCACTAAAAGTCACCAACCTGTTGCATCTGTTTCTCATTGACCTTTCAAGGCAAAAGAGATTTTTATCAAAGCCTGTGAAGGAGCATTGTGTAACATTCCACAACAGCCAGGATGGCATCAGGCAGTGAGAGGGAGGTTGATCAGGGACTCAGAGCGGTGGGTCAGCTGTGGGCCTCAAACCCAAGTGCTGAGCTCAAGCTGGGACTCATTATTTCAATGAAGTTAATGAAACTATAGAGCTCGGAGACTGGTTCTGTCTGTGACCTGACAAGGACAAGTGTGTATATTGCTCCCACTAAGCCATTTCTTGCCTAAAGTCTGTTTTGCTTTAGTGACACCTTCAGTCCCTGGGAACTGTGCTTATATTACAGGACTTTTTGTCTGACAGCATCCCTGGTAAAGATTGGGGGAGGATAGGGAAAGGAATTACTGTACTTGCATCATTCTCAAAAAAAAAAGGGGGGGGAATATATGTGTGTATGTGTGTGTGTGTATATATATATTATATATGTATAGGTATTTGTATTATTTATGTATGTTATATAACACATATACATACACATATATATTTGAACTTTTTCTTTCTCTTTCTCCTTGGCTGTATTCTCTCTGTCTGTTTCTCTTTATCTCTTTCCCCCTTTTCTCCACATGCCCAGCAGCACATACAATAAAGTTGATCCATCATGCCCAGAATTCTCATAGAAAATAAAATTGTAGTTGTACACAGAGCTGTAATTAAGAATTCCCTCTCCTGAGACAAAAACAGTGGCAAGGTAAAAGGGGTGGGAGTGGGGGGAAGGAATTCAACTATGGCACTGAGGACAGTTGAAGTTTAGATACAATTATGTTGGTAATTGTTCAGCCCCAAGGAATTCAGAACCCACCCCTGGGAATGTTGAGAGGAAAAATGGACCCAGGAATCCAGAGTAAAGGAGGTGGTCTAGGCCATGTGCCAATGTGGCTGGTTATTTGCCAAAGGGAAAAATATCTATCTGTAGCATGGCAGCACTCTGAAACAAAGTCCTATTTGTTTCCTGTTACTTAAACCTCTGGATTTATACTCTTCTCCCTATTCTGATAACACCATTAGGGGCCGCAAAGAATAGTGGAAAGAGTGTCTGGTTTAGATAAACTTGA
The DNA here is from genome assembly GCF_016432865.1 of Antechinus flavipes. NCBI lineage: Eukaryota > Metazoa > Chordata > Mammalia > Dasyuromorphia > Dasyuridae > Antechinus > Antechinus flavipes. The sequence goes on from NC_067401.1 coordinate 252,440,794, forward strand.
GTCTAAGTCGAGTTTCTAACACTTAATATCTCTGTGACCCTCAGGAAATTATCTAGGACTAATCCAAAAGACTTATTATTTTGTCTGTGATAATGGAAGGAGCTCCATACTCGGTATTTCCCATACTCAGAGCTGTAACTAGGTCAGGGCCATGGCCACCAGGGCTTTATAAAGCTTAGAGTAGGAGGGGAGCTTGCTTCCACCTGGGAGGGCTGCACATACTTACCATCACTTTCCTGTGACTGACCCAACCTCCACCCTCTCTTACAACCCCTACTCTTCAAGGGTCACTTTCTCAGGGGCCTGCTTTTCTCCTTTATTCCAACTTTGGGGATTATAAAGAAACCTCTGAATGGGAGATGAGAAGGGGAGGGAAGAAAGGCTAAACTTTCCCTGAATGCAGGTGTTACCTACCACACTCCCACAGCCTTGGGATTGTTCTTGAGTCACCATTCCATCCCAATCCCAGACAAAATGATTACTAGTTAAGACTCAACACATATTAATAAGTGTTTATTCCTTAAATGTAAAAAAAAAAAATTAGCAGAGCCAATCTGTTGTCAGAATATGTGCATATATAAGAAAGGTAAAAATAAAATGAGTAGGAAAAGAAAAAATAAAATTAAAAGAAAATAAAAGGGTGAGGAAAATTCATTCAGGAAGTATTTATGATAGATGTGTGTGTGTGTGTGTGTGTGTGTGTGTGTGTGTGTGTGTGTGTGTGGCAGTGGGGAGTTGGAGATTAAGGGAAAATTGAAATAAAATAGAAAAATAAAACAAATAATTAAAGGCAGAAAGAAAAATTTAGGAAAATGAAATGAGAACAAGAAAAAAAATTTCTCTCTTGTCTCTTCAGACTTAGTTTTTCTCCTACAATCTCCTGTCAGCTGCCCTGTCACCCTCTGAAAGCCTTTTCAAAAATGTGATTCCTATGGAGATTTTCATTGTAAATCTGCTGGTAATGAAACCTGGGGAGCCTGTACAATTTATGGTGGGATTTCCAAATGACTGGAGAAAATTCAGAATAATATATAATAGTAGGTGTTTGTAGGTTCCCAGAGGTGTCCTATTGAGTTGTTAATTCAGACTGACTCAGTCTTAACTTGACCTAGAAAATTAGAGCAAGAACCCCATATAAGCAGAACCAATGCTCCCAAAATGTGTTAGGGCCATAATATGATCTCTTTTAAAGATACCTCTCCACTCCACCTCACTCTCTCTGCTGCTGGTCCCAATTTAGGCAGCTAGGTGGGATAGTAGATAGAAGACTAGACCTGGAATCAAAAAAATGAAGGCTTAAAACTATCTTCAGACTATTTGTATTATTCTGAACAGACACTTAACCTCTCTGTTCCTCAGTTTTCTCAACTATAAAATGGGAAAAATAGCATTTATTTGTAATAGTTTCTAATATTTGTATAGTATTTAGCACAGTACCTGGCACATAGCTGTTATTGTCCAATCATGTCTGACTCTTCATGACATCACTTGGGATTTTCTTGGCAAAGATACTGAAATGGTTTGCCATTTCCTTTTCTAGCTCATTTTACAAATGAGGAAACTGAAGCAAATAGCATAAATGTCTTGTCCAGAGTAACATCTAATAAATGTCTAAGGCCCCATTTGAAGTCCGGTCTTCCTAATTCTGTACCCTGTACTCTATCCACTGCATTATCTAGTCACCTACATAAATGCTTGTTCTCTTTAAAAGTTTTTTTCTTCTTGTGGGAAATGGAAAATGGTGGTTAGAAGTTTATTTTATGTTCTATAGTTTTTTTCTTTTTTTGTTTTTTTAAAGAAGGAAGGAAAGAGAAAGAAGAAAGAAAAGGGAAAAGGAAGGAAGGAAGGAAGGAAGGAAGGAAGGAAGGAAGGAAGGAAGGAAGGAAGGAAGGAAGGAAGGAAGGAAGGAAGGAAGGAAGGAAAGAAGGAGAGGGAGGAAGGAAGAAAAAAAGGAAACAAAGAAAAAAAAAAAAGAAACCTGAAGAAAAAATGTATGAATCTGAAGTTCCCATGTTTTCTAAAGAATGAGTTTTATTCCTATTATAACCATCAGGTAGAATTATGGTCCCCCAAAACTTGCGTTCCTTGTTTTTTTAGCCTGTAAATCCAGGTAAAATTAAGTGAGAAAAGTTTCAGTTTCTGAGGAGCCTCACTGAGCAAGATTCAAAATCGTAGGGGCTTCATGAAAAGGCCCTGCTTCCAGTTAGATACAAAAAAAAAAAAAAAAAAAAAAAAAGGAGAAATAGATTCTCTCCTTTTATGTTCTTCGATTTCTAATAAAGACTTTGCCATAAATAAATGCCTTCACTCTTCCCCACAGACTCATTACCTAAATTCCTCTACAAATCAGTCATCTTGGTACATGACAGAATACTTGCTTTAGTAAAGAGAAATACCCTCAAATAAGGTAAGTAGTTAAATTATTTAACCTCTCTTCCTGGGACTAATCCCTAAATCAAAGATTTTAGGATTTTGTATAAGTCACCTGAGCTTTCCTCTGCTTCAATTTCCTTATCTGTAGAATGAAGAGAATGAACTTAAAAGCCTAGATAACTACCAGATACCTACTAGCTCAGAATCTATACATTGCTGAAGATTGAGGGATGCAGGCTGGATGTTTGTGATTTTTAGCTTTTGAATTCATGGATTTTCCTCTGTAATATTCTAAAGTAGATTTGGGTTCCAGGATAACTTAGAAACTAAGTAACTGTTACTCATCCTTTGCCTCAGTTATTGCATTTCTAAAGTGAGGAAAGTGGACTAGCTGGCCTCTAAGAACCCTCTAAAGCACTAAATTTTTGATTCTGTAGTTCTTTTCTTCCATCCCATCCTTTCCATCTGCTTTACAAAAGTTGGATCTCTGTAGTGGAGATTCTTAAACTCCTGATAAAAGAAGCATTATTTGTAACCAGAGGCATTATCCTTCATCCCCTCAAGCCAATCTTTACTTTTACTACTTTTATCTAAATCTATTTGCTGAATTGGTGCTTTTCCCTAAATTCTTCTGTTTATGTCCAAATACCCTTACCACCATAACATACATCTCTCTTGATTTCTTAAAAAGAAATCTTGATTCTTGAATGAAATCTATACTAATAAGTGAAATGCTAATAATAATAATTCATATTCACATTTCACTTTCCATGAGAATTGTATTTGATTATAATAGCTCTTAAAGGTAGATGCTCTTTTTAATGGCCATTTTTAAAGATGAGACCAAGAAAGGTTAAGTGATATGCAACTATCTTAATTGTAAACTATCTGCCCATGCCATAACTAGAAAAGTAGACATAGGTTATGGAGTAAAAATTGCATGATAAATGCCATAGATTTCCCTAGATCTTGGATTTTCTAGGTTAGGGACCATGAATTCTGAATGCTACCTACAATTCCTAGTGAATTCTAGGTCTCCACTAAATACTAACTTAAGCAATATGGGCATTTAAAACTTCTTGGGTTTTTTTTTCCTCATAGCCCTCTTTTTCCCTGTCTCTATGTCAATTAATATTATATCTTTTCTACTCATTCAATATTTGATCATCCTCATGTTTCTATTTAGTTCCTATTTTAATACTTTGTTCCAGACTGTATTTGAAGCCAAGAATTCCCTCAGTCTACCCTTTCCCTCAGCTAATGATGCCTCCTCCCTTCTTGCCTTGCCCATTAGTCAACAGAGCCTTTTGGATACTGGGTCATGTCAGATTTCTCAGATGCATTTCTCTTTTTGTAAAAAAAAAAAAAAAAAAAAAAGAAGAAGAAGAAGAAGAAAAGAAAAATGATTCATAGAACTTGACTCCAGGCACTGGAAAGTCGTGTCTCACCAAGAGAAAAGGCAGCAAAAGGATCCAGCAGAACTGCCAATGGCATTTCAGCTTTTACCTGTTGGTTTTCCAGCAGTTAGTGGAAATTATTGTGAAGTAACTCGAGAAAAAATTTGGCCCATTCAGTTCAGAAACAACAGCAAAAATGATTCACTATACTGAAAAAAAATTAAAGGAAGCAATAATACTAGTTCAGCTACTGGTAGAACTCACTCATTCATTTATTTGCTCATTTATTCATTCAAGAGCTAATGGTCTCTTTGGGAAAAGCCCATTCCAAAAACATTACTCCAAATGGTTCTTCTGTCATCTGATTTATGTGAAATGAACTTAGCAACTGACTTCAAAAGGCAAAATCTTAAAGAAACTTTTTAAATCCAAGAAAAGGGAAGGAATAGGGTCAAATCACTTTGCCAGGTTAGATACCAACATTTGGAAGAGAGGAGAAAAAAAAAGAGGGTCAGAAGGACAGAAATGTATAGGTATATACTATGAAAGTTATCGTTGTAAAATTTGTATGATTCAAGGAGCTAATTGATGTGGTACATTTTTCCAAAGACAAAAAATTGGACAGAGCATTACAAATATACGTCAGAACATCCATTCCCCTTTGTGTATTTATAATTTAAAGGGTTTTGCCAGCCTTCAATCCATCAAAATTAACATTTTTGTGGCAGTAAAGAGACACACAAACATTTTGTAGATAAATGTTTCTAACAGCACAGTGAAAGGATCATTTGACATGCAGTAAGGAAGATCTGGGTCTGAATCCCTTTTCAGATTATTAGCTCTGTGAATTGGTCAAGTCCCCTTTGTCTTTCTGAAATTTATTTTCTCATCTATAAAACTGGGATAATAACAGAATCTAACCTCACAGGCCTATTGTGAGGAACAAGGATGCCCAGTAGCAGATTGCCTTGTCCAGCTGAAAAACCACATCCTAAAAGAAACAAGCTCTAATGAGCAGAGATAATGTGCCTTATGAAGAGCTAGCCCATTTTGAAAATGAGTGATACATAATAAATTTTATGAGGACCCTCTGAGTGAGAGGGCATCCAGGCTTTTCAGAATTGGGATGGTATGATGCCATGTGCATATACCTTGCTGCCATCATGCTTTTCATACCCACTCTTCCTCTCTCCTGGAATCTGGAAGTGTTGATTGAAGACTAGACCCCTGATAATTGTGGGATGTACTTTGTGATTCCTTCCTAACCTTCCTATCCAAATGCCTTTACTAAAGAACTGAGTCTAATGACTGATTGGAGGCAGCATATTGCCAATGACAGGATAAATTAAACAAGTAAATCCCGGAGGGGGGAGGAGGGGAAGGGAGGGTTATATTTTATATACAAACTATATATATATCTCATATAGTTCCTTGCAAACCTTAAAGCTTCATATAAACACGAACTGTTATTAAAAGGAACAATCTAAAACAGAAGAGTCTGCTTTCAGCACTGCTTGGACCAACAAGTGTCAATAAATAAGTTTGCAAATGTCAGTCAAGAGAATTAAGGGAGACTTTAAAAGATACCCAGTAGAGCCTGACAAAACCCACAATGTATCTGTTGTCATGAATGGCTCTTTCTACCTATCCTTGACCATGCTGTGGCTTCCTTGAAAGACCGGAGGGGCAGGGTGTGCCTGTTCAGCCCTCTGTTCTGCTCCAGATGGAATTATCTCTTTGAAAGCAAATCCTTTGAAAAGAAAATGTCATATCATTTGGCATAACCCTTTGCCAATACATACACAGAGTATTTTTTTTTAATTCTGTAGCTCAACTTGTTTTCCTATTGGTGATCTGAAGGGTGTGTGCACCATGATGGAGGAGTACAGATAAGCTTTTGTTTTCATTCTAGTTCCTGAATGGCATGTATTATTGCTTATCTGGTTAAAAAGAAATCAAGTTGTGATGTTGCCGAAATAATCCCTTCAGATCTCACTCATTTACCCCCTTCTATCTATAAAACTTAAGGTTTTGGCACAGCATTTCAATTCCCAGAAGTCAATAGGAAACTAATCCATTTCCAATATGTTTATTTTATTTGAAACAAAACATTCACCACTCCCACCTTCTATTTTACTAAAAATGAATCATTTCTCTGAATGTTTTGTTCTCAGCTTCTTTTCTACCACATTTCTATTCTAACAAAGATCTAGTTTTAAAACTTTTTCTTTTGTATGTTGGTAATTACATAAAAAAAAAAGTTGAGTTCTACAAAACATTCAATATGTACAAGACATGGTCTCTGCCCCTGAGGACTCTAGGAGAGATACTGATATAAACAACTTATAGACAACCCTCTAGTGAATGGAAATTTAGTAAGAGTAGAGACTGTTTTAATCTTTGTATTCTCATCAGATCTTTAAAACTATAAATTGCAAAATAGACGTTAACTAGGAGAATTTCCCCAGCAGTGAGCTCTTTGGGGACTTTAATGACTTTCTTCATATTCTCAACATTTTGTACAGCACCTAGTATATAGGTAATTGGTTCATTGCTGTCATTTTTTCTCATTGAGGACCAAAATGACATCACTATATTAGAGTCTAGTTATAGTGTATCCCACTGTAACTAATCAGACCAATATGAGCTTGGAGTGCTCTACCACAAATCATACACAAATAGTCCCTATGAACATTTGGGGACTGACCTAGCTTTGTGCATCTCACAAATCTTCTAAGTTAATCCAATTCTGCTTTGCTCAGAGAGCACAGCACCTTCTCTGACAAGGGCACAGCATGATGGGTGGTTCTATGCCACTGTTTCCCATGTCATGCAATCAATTTTAAAGTTCTTAAGAGATACTTTGAAAGTGTATTTGTATAATTTTTTCTGACTACCTTGTGACACAGAGAACTCACCTGGTATATAGTAAGCATGTAAATATATCTGTTGAGTTGGCACAAAGCAACACTTAATTGCTTATTAAATTGCAGTGTAATTGAATTGAGAAATTCCATGTCCACTCTCTTTTATTTTCTGTGAAAGAAGGAAAGAAAATTAGATGAAGATAAAAAAGTTTTAGGTCAAGTCAAGATAATCCCAAAAGTTCCTTCAGATTCTAATATTCAATGATTCTGTTTCTAAGCTTTATGTTTAAAAGTACTTATTAAAAAATGTGAAGTAGTGCTTAGTTGTGATAAAGCCTCAAGTCAGGAAAACTTGTCTCCCTGACTTCAAATCTGACCGCAGATACTTTTTAGTTGTGTGATCCTGAGCATGTCACTTAACCTTGTTTTCCTCAGTTCCTCATCTGTAAAATTAACTGCAGAAGGAAATGACCAAGAACCCCAGTATCTTTGCCAAGAAAATTACAAATAGGGTCATGATGAGTCAGAGATGATGAAATAAGAACAACAACAATAATTCTTAGTTAAAGGAGAAAAAAAAATGCATAGACTCTTGAGATGCAATGTGGTACAGTGGAAAGAGGGCTGGACTTCACATAAGGAAGAGCTAAATCTTACCTCTAACATTAGCTCTGTAACCGAGGGCAAACACTCCTATACTCTGAAGTTTCCCATCTAATAATTCCTAGAGTTCCTATTTTACAGAACTATTGCAAAGCTCCATTGCAATCAGCAATAAGCCCTTTGAAAAGTGTTTAAAATTTTAAAGCATGACAGTCTATTCCATTTGCAGTAAGTTAAGGCAAAAATCCTTCAAAAAAAAATCATCCTGCTATTTAATCTCTACAATTAAGTAACTGATAGAGATAGGAGAAGTAAAGTGATCTCCTTAAGAAGTACAGTAGACTGAGTTCAGAGAATGCTTGGTTTGAATCCTCATTCTGCCATTTATGAACATTGGACAAGTCACTTAATTTTTCTGAACCTCAGTTTCCTCATCTGTAAAATGGGAAAGTTGGACTAGCTTATCTTTAAGTTATTGAGATCTTGGATTTAGAGTTTAAAGAGTACAATGAGTTTAATACTCTCACTTTATAGACAGGAAAAGTAAGCCACATAGAGATTAAGATAGTGACTGAGATCAATTTTGAATCCATGTTTTCCTGATTCTGAGATCATGACTCTATACTTTAATACTACCCAGCCCAACCCAGCTCTAAATCTATGGTCCCATAATGAACAAAGAGAAGGATCTTATTCCTTATATATAAGTGGAAATGAATCATATTGTCTTCAAAGTTGGAAGATACTTAATGGTCATCTAATACAGTTCCCAGGTCACAAGAACATCTTCAGTATATGCAGATAGATTTTATCTGCTATAATATGTACTTCTGATTTATGTTTATGTCTCATCCCTATCAGAGTCCTTAGGAGCAGAGATCACATCTTTTTCACATGTTCATTATAAATATTTCATAGGTGTTAGCTTTTTATATGTTAACCTTATATTAAAATATATTTTAAAATACTAAGATATTTGTTAAACATATTTATGGATTTCAAGTTAAGAATATTTGAGTTAAGTAGTCTCTATTATCTCTTAAAATTTCTATTCTCATGTCTTACTTATTTCTCTCTCTGGATTTGTTTGTTTGTAGCATATTCACAAACCAGTTGTCCCAGTTAGCTCTACACTTTACCTAATATTCTATCTATCACTTTCTGCTCTCCTTTCTTTGTAATTCGACTTCTATAGTTTTTGCATTTTGATAGTCATTTGCTTTTTGAATTGAATGAAATGGTCCTGGGAGGGATCTCACTTTCAGTCAATTCAGATAAATAAATTTTTATAAAGTATCTAATATATGCAAGAAAACCAGAGATACAAAGATAATAACTTAACGGTTCCTGTTCTCAAGGAAAGACTGAGAGACAGAAAAATGGAGAGAGAAAGAAACAGAGAAACAGAAAGAAATAAAGAGAGGAAAAAAAAGAGAGATGGAGAAATAGATAGATATATAAAATTAAGGTGTTCAAAAAATATTAGTTGGATACATAAACTTGAATTAAGGCGTTTGAAGATAATATGTTAGCTGGATATGTCCAGTTAATATATTTTCTTTTAATACCTTAATTCAATTCAAGTTTTAAAAATGTTAAGGGCACCCATACAGAAATTATCAGGAATCTTACATAGGATAGGAAACCTTAAAGAGAAGAAAAAAATCTTTCATCAAAGACACATAAGGATTCTCAAAACAAGTTCTACTCAAAAAGTAATATTATGAATCTAATGATGCCCTAAAATGCTTTTGAAGACCTTGTATATTTGGTACCAGGATTTCTGGTCATCTATTTCTATTTTTATTCATAACTGAATTCTGAATAAAACTGGGGGATCTCTTTACAATTGTAAGAATGTTGGCAACTATCTTTAAAGTGATGAGGTGAACCAGTTCCCTTCTTGTGGTGCAGCCAACCTTACCCTTGATCCATAATTTAAAATAATAATAATGGACCCTTGGTTCAATTTGGAAACTCTCATCTATAAGCTCAGCTGCAAGCCCTGGTCATATAGCTTAATGAGAAAAGAGAAGTATGTGTAACAAAACAAAGTCATTTTATGAGACCCTGTTTCCCTCATCTTCTTTATAGAACTTATAAGGAAGGGTGTGGGATATTTTAAACAGCTCTGTGGCAGCTAGTTAACCCCTCTGAAGACAGTCCAAAAAGTTCACAAGAAGTTAATTTTTATGCCTATTTTTTGAAAGCTAAGAATAAAATGCAGTTTTCCACCTTCAAGATTTCCTCTGAAAACAGAACCATACAGATCATAGTCTGTCAGCTTATAAAACAAATGCCATAACATTAATTTTTTTCTTTTATCTTTGGTTCATTATTTAATTTTTTTTCATGCAAAGACAATTAACAACTAAAATGCCAAAGAACTGTCTAATAAATTTTTCTAAAAATGGTCACATCTTTCTTCTCCAGAGCCCCATAATTGTTTTAGAACTTAGATTTTAAAAAACAAAAACAGATAAAGACAAGGAGTGAAATAAAAGCATTATGTTAGACATTTAACCCAACCTGGAATTTATGATGAGTACTCTGATTAATTGGTATATAACATAACAAGTAAATCTGGGTGTATTTGCGTATATATTTAGGGTTGCAATACTGATTAAAAGAGAATGGGAAGGAGAAAGAAATGAAGAGGAATACAGGAAAAGGGGAGGGTGATAAGAGAGAGAGCACATTATGGGAGAGACTGGTCTATAGCAAAATACTTTTGAGAATGAACAATGTAAAAGAAGAGAGAATAAATGGAGGGAAATAGTAATAGTAATTGTAAAAAGGATTTTGAAGCAAGTTTATCTAATAAGGTCTCATTTCTCAAACTTAGAGGGAACTGAGTCAAATTTATTTTTTTAAAATGAGCCATGTGCCATTTGATAAACTATCAAAATAAATGATCTAAACCCAAAGGGTTATAAAAATCAGTTATATCCTTTGGCATGTGAGGGGATATGGTGATAATAAATTAATTTGTCTGGCATATGCTACCTCTCATTTCCCACTCAAAATACCTTGATGCTTCGGTTAGGATGGTTTTCCTTTTCTTTCAGGTGCCAGCCTTCAATTCCCTTCATACTTTCTATAGTCCAGCTAAACTGACTTGCTCTGATTATGTATATCTGCATAGATATACACACATATATTCATACACATAGATATATAGATATAGTATATAGTAATTTACATAAATATCTCTCCCCAAAAGAATATAATCTTAGTGAAAAAAATATTTTCAAAGCTCAGCTCAAATTACCTCTGCTACCTATTCTGTACAACTCCTGACCCTACCTCTAAATGCTAGTGCCCTCCCTCTCTAACTAACTTATATTTAACTATCTTGTAGATATTTGTATTTATTCCATAAATATGTATTTGGCTTATACCTTTATATGTATACATTGTCTCCTTTGATATATAAGCTCCTTGGCAGTAGAAACCATTCCATTTTTGTGTTTGAGCCCTCAGAACTTAGCACAGTGCTTGGCACATAATAGGTACTTAGTAAAATACTTGTCCATTGATCATTTGAGGTTTTAACTCATCCCAGGTGCTCCTTCACTGTTAGATGACAGTTTCCATTTTCTCTTACCACCTCCTTCTGAAATAGTTCATAAAAATAAAATTCTTAACTTGAGAAATAACAGAAAATACATTTCCTCCTTTGTAGCCCTCTTACCCCTAAATTTAATATGTGAGCAAAGGGATGTAAAGAAATGATCCAACTAACAGCTTGAAAGCATATTATTATGCATTTTATTAGTTCCACCTGCTGAGAAATTGCTTTGAGGGAAATAATATTCTGCCCAGGACTTCTTTCACTACCACATACCTCCCTAGAAAAATCCATCATTATACTTATGAGGCATTATATATTTGTTTCCAATATAAAAAAACAAACTACGGTAGTATGGATGGTCTTTGTTGAACATGTCGGTGTGTTTTATCACTAGTAAAACTCTTTTAAATATATGCCAACATAATGCAAATATCTTAAACCAAGTCCCAATTCATTCTCCTATTTTTACCATTTCACTACCAGCTCCCACTCTACTTCATCCTAAAAAGAAAACATATCTTTCTATTCCTTCTGTTTTAGATAGCACCTGGAATAAAGCACCAAGCACGGAGTCAGGAAGAGTTATTTTCATGAGTTCAAATCTGGAGACACTCTGTGATTCTGGGCAAGTCACTTCACCCTGTTTACCTCAGTTTTCTTATCTGTCAAATGAGTTGGAAAAGGAAGTGAAAAAGCACTCCAGTATCCTTTCCAAGAAAACCCCAAATGGAATCAAGAAGAGACTAAAACAACTAACAACAACATGTTCCTTCCAATAGTGAAAAACAAAGGCTATCCTTTCCTCCACCTTAATTCCATCCTGGTTTAGATACGGTGACTATAAACTCCAAAACCTCTCTTATACATTCATACAGTGTCTCTATGACAAATGAGTCCTTCTCCTCCTCTAAATTGTAAAAATTGAAAAAGAACTACACTTTCTCTCTAATTGATTCTAATTTTGATTTGAGGTAAATGGATTGGAATAGGATTATTTAAATTACCTGAGTTTTTTTGTTTTTTTCCCCTTCTGTGATAGATGGCAGAAATCAGGCATTCTCTTATCCACTCAAGTCAGTGCATTCTAGTAAGGTCAGAGCTGAAGTTACAAACAATTACAATATTTATTACTATATATACAAAAATGTATGTATACTCCTCTATATAAATACAAAATATATACTCATTAAGATACCTACATATACATATACATACAGCTCTAACCTATTTATTAACAGGTCACAAATAACAAATGAAGAAGTATAATGTAAGTTCCTTGCCCACTCTGAAGTTTATAATCTAGTTTAAAAAATAAAAATTGGTGAGCCAATAACTTTGAGGGTTTGGGAAAAATTTCTTGAATACCTGTGATTTTAGTACTCAAGAGTACTACATAATAAGCAAATTCTTCTAGCAGTATAGATAAGAACCTAGTCTGCAATTTATAATCTCAGAAGAGGATTTCTTAAGTTTTTTGTATAATAATCTGTAATGGGCTGAGGCCTGAGTTGATGCATTGAGGTCCCAAGCACATGAGGCTAAATAGTAATTGGACCATACTCTATTAATATATATGCTTGGAGAAAGAATGGCCCCCGCCCACTCTTTGTGCAAGTCCTGATGTGTTGTATAGGAAATGACGATTCTGGTGGGTGGAGGCAGGGGAGTGGAAAAGGAAGGGGAGGAGAGCTCAGGCCCCACTTTCTCTGCTAGCTGGCTTCCTGTCGCAGCTGCCCATATTGCTATCGCAATCCTTCTTGCCCATATTGCTATCGCAATCTTTTTTCACCTCTTCACTTCAATAAAGACTGAAGATTTTTCCCTTAACCTGAGTTCCTGACTCCGGCTGATTTTAAATACGCGATCATTACAATAATCCCTTTTGCAAGTCTAAAGAAATTGATGAATCCCTTCTCAGAATTATACTTTTAAATATGTGACTTTAAAAAATAGGATTACAAGAAAAGCCAAAGATTAGAGGGAAAAAAAAAAAAAATATATATATATATATATATATATATATATAAATTCAAACTGGATTCTTAGCCAAACCCATGAATAGATTAAGATAATAGATTAAAAAATTCCTGAGGAATTTTCTAGGACATAGAGGGATTTTCTCAGTCACATAGCCCTTAAGTATCAGAGGCAAGATGTGAACTCATATCTGAATTCAGCAGTCTGATCTCTTTCCACACTTTCTCTTATGTGTTTACATATATACATACATACATATACACATATGTCATATATTTTGATCTATCTTAAGATTTCATTAGCTTAGCACAGTGCGTGACACATAGCAAATACATTATAAATATTTTTTAATTGATTGATCAGTGTAGGGAAAACTTGGTGAAGATATTTTTCTTTCTGGATACTTTTTTGCAATATAGTCTTGGAAAGTTATGTAGTACTCTAAGAGATCAAAGAAAGTGTTCAGTTAGCCAATATTGTCAGAGGGGAAACTTTAGGCAAAGTTTTTCTAACTCCAAGGCTAGCTGTCTATCAATTTTACTAAACTCTTTCATGTGTGCATATACAATATTATCTCCATTTTTATGGCTGAGTTTACAGCTTTAATATTGAGGCAAATAATGGTTAAGTGACTTGCCCAGCTAGTAATTATCTGAGGTTTAATTCAAATTTATGTTTTACTGACACTAGGCCCAGTATCCTATCCAGTAAACTATCTAGCTACCTCTATGTTGTCAAAATCAAAAATTTAAGGTTAGAGATCATCATGTGCAATCGCTCACTTGAGAGATGAGTAATCTGAAGGTTAAATAACTTATTCATGGGTGGTAACTAGAATTTAAACTTGTGGATATATGTATATAGTGGTAGGGTTAAGGGAGAAATGGAGAAAAAGATAGAGAAGAAAGGCTCCAATCCCAGCACTCTGATTGGTAAGGTGTGTGATGATAAGGAAGTTATTTAATTTATTTGAAATTCAATTTCCTAGTCTTTAAAATGGAAATAATAAAATTGGTATTACATAATTTACAGGGGTGTTCTGAGAAAATAATTTTCTAGAATTTGTTCTCTGACCTAAAATTAATTTTCTTTTATCAGTTCAAATAATTCTAATGTTAACTTACTTTATCTGCATAGACTCTAGCAGCCAAGTCCATTATAATACTCTTTTGTTTGGATAAAAAATATCTTGGTGATATATCCAGTGTCTATTTTAGGGCTGGAAAATTAAAGGGAACAGAGAGTTGCATGCTTAGGTAGGGTGGAGTCTGAGAACAGACATCTGTATAAATGGCTAAGGTATAAGGGAGATTAAAGTCATGATAGTTTGGGAAATTGTTGTGCTAGAAATATGATGGCATAGTTAAACGAAAACTAGACAAAATCTGGAGAGACAATGGCTCCAATCCCAGTTCTGATTGGTACTAGCTGGGTGATCATAGGGAACTCTTTTAATCCCTTTGAAACTTAATTTCCTCATCCATAAAATGGGAATAATAAAATTATACTGTATAATTTATGGGGGTTTTATGAGGAAAGAATTTTCTAAAATTTATCCTCTGACCTGAAATTAATATTAAACATTCATGCTGAACCTATTTATCTGGAAAAGAATAAAATGGAGAGTGGATACATGGTGAAGGAAGAGAATTATTCTCAAGCCAGATTCCTAGCATCCCAGAGTCAAATATTCCTGGCATGAAGTCTGTGGTTGGCATCAGAAGTGTTAGAAATATCCTCAGTGATAGTCTTTAAGTAATAAAAAAAAAAAAAAATTTAAAACCCTCTTTCCATTTCACCAGCCATACCTCTTGAGGAATAGGTAACCTCTAACCTTTATTTCCTCTTCAGACTAAGTCTCAAGGCCACTTTTTGGGAAAAAAAATTCAGCTACCTTTTTTAAGAGACTCAGGAATATAGCTACCCTGAAATGGGTAAATATTCTAGGTATTATGATGCATTAAAACTACACCCACACCTATACTCTTAATTTTGAGAAATGACCAGAGTTTTAGCTCCTCCTATAAAAGGATTTTGGTTTGAGATAGCAACATTTCCTTACAAACTTCTTTATGAAGTTTATATCTAAAAATCTCTATTCTAACCCAAATGTGATCCTTGTTGATGTCAATATTTGCACTGATGATCTTTCCAATGATCATATCATCTTAGTAAAGAATAATTATGATTTTCATATATAATATTTCAAGGTTAACAAGATGCTTTTCTCATAGTACCCCTATTGAGGTTTCATTATCCCCATTTTATAGATGAGGAAGTTGAGACCCACAGAGTTTAAATGGCTTTTCTATGATTACATTGCTAGTATTAGTCACAGCTGGTAATGGAAATTCTGTCTTTTTAATGATTCAATAGATAGATAACTGAGTCTGAAGTCAAGAAATTGGTATTATTGTTCAATCATTTCAGCTGTTTCCAAATCTTTGGGAATTTCTTGACAAAGATATTAGAATGACTTATCCATTTCCTTCTCCAATTCATTATATAGATGAGGAACTGAGGCAAACATGTTAAGTGTGTTGTCCAGGGTCATACAATAAGTGTCTGAGGCTAGATTTGAACTCAGAAAGATCAATCTTCTTGACTCCACATCTGGCACTCTCCCAGATACTCAGTTCAATAAATATTAAATTATCTCTTGTTTTTTGGACTTTAAGTACACTATGATGATTTCTATTTCTACTCTATCTCAATGAGTCATATGTCAAATTTGACATTATGTCAAACTTTTCTACTTTGATGATAGTGAATTTTGATTTTCCTTTATGGACCTCTTTGATAATAAGTTCCTATTCTACCTCTCCCATTGTCTCTTCAATCTGCTCTTAATCTGCAATGCAAACCCAGGTCTCTTGATTTCATCTGTTTTTCTCTTCATTGCATCTATTCTGACTTTAATTCCCTGCTTTCACAGTTTCTGCATGATGGTCAATTATTTTAACAACACCTGAGCTCTAGTCTTGTATTCCTTGTTCTGCTGGTGCGGCCATCAATGACAATGATCAATACCATCATCCTTATTTAGTCCTATTGCCGAAATTACAACCCAAGTGGAAGGACTCATAAAATCATGTCAACTGAGTCCACAACAAATTTACATTCTCTAATTTCAACTAAAACCATCTGCCTCTCTTATCACCACTAAAGAAAGACCTAGTCCATCCTCCTAACTTCCCTTCAATTGAAAGCACTATTAACTTCCTAGGTTATTGTTCAATCATTTTTCAGTCATATCTGATTATGATCCTACTTGGTGTTTTCTTGGCAAAGATACTGGAATAGTTTGTCATTCCTTCTCTAGTTTATTTTACAGATGAGGAAACTAAGGCAAATAGTTAAATTACTTGCCCAAGATCATATAGATAGAAAGTGTCTGAGAATGAATTTGCACTTAGGACTTCCTGACTCAGCCTGGGGCTCTATCTGTTACACCACTCAGGATCTAAATGTGCTGGTTTGGGGGTTTTGTTTGTTTGTTTTTATTGATTTGTTCCTCTCAAGATATCCTACCTCCAATTCATCTACTTACCTGTGAATTCTACTACCTCAGAATCTCCCAGCCTGCTGGTTGATATCTTTTTCTCATCTTTTCCCACTCCAATCCATTCTCAGCTCAGTCAAATTAATCTTTCTAAATCACAGATTTGGCTATATTACCTTTGCCCCTCTTGCTTTTCAATAAAAATTTTCCTTTTTATTGGCTCCTTATCACCTTTGGGATTAAACTTGGCTCCCCCCAACCTTTCTATTCTTCTGGCACTTCCTCTCTCCATTCCTTTTGATACGCTCTGCTATTCTGTGGCACTGTCCCCTTTGCTAATTCTCACACAAGGTTCCATTTCTGAACTCCTAAAATTTTTACTGACTATTGTCATTGCCTGGAATACTCTCTCTCCTCAACTTCACTTTTTGGCCTTCCTGGCTTCTTTCATAGTACACATTTAATAAATGTTTATCAAGTGATTCCTAGACCTGGCACTGCTTTGTTGGACTATTCAACTAGTTAAATATTCTATGAGATAGAAACCTTTAATAATATATGCAAATAGAGATGTAGATATCTAGAAGAGGGAGGAAGGGATAACATTGACAGATAGTAATGATCAGAAAAGATCTCTCAAAGAAGTGAAACTGGAGCTTCCCATTGGTATACTGATGGTCTGAGAAATATTAAATGAGCTCTATGATAGAATACAGGTTTAGGGGACATCACCTCTGCTTTCTCCTTTACTCTAATAGCTCTGACCTGTCATTAATGACTCATTTAACTTCCTCACTTTTTCAACTGAAGGGGAAAAAAAAACAACAGAGTGATATACTCACTGAATACTAGGCCATGTCAAACAAATGATTACCAGGGTCCTTTTATCAGTAGAATCAACAGCTGGGAAGCACTCATTCACTCCATGAAATAACAAAGCTTTTATTGAAGACCTCAAAATTCCCATCACAATACAGCACTTATGTACCCTGAGGACACATGGCAAGAGTTTAGTTTTATATAACTAGCCGATTAGGGCACGGCAACAATTGAAGCTGAAATGTCTGTCAGTTTTTATGCCCCGCTGATAGTGTCAGGCCAATATTTGGAGCCTTCAATGACATGTACTTATCCAGGGGAGAGAAGATTAAGCTCTAATGTCTGTGATAGGAAACATCAGACAAAAAAATAGTATGACTGTCACATTGGGTTCCAGGCCTTTGGCACCAGCAAAAACAAGTCCCACAGGCCGACATCCTGAAAACTTTAGATGCCCTCAGTGGATAGTAATGAGATTATTCTCTGACTAGAGGTGTCATTTTGCATAACTCTTCATTTGGTATCAAAATCCAGCCAAAATATATTCTATTGTCCCTTTTCTGAGATCAGTTTTTAATTAATGAGTGTCCTATGTGTCAAACTACTGAGAAAGAGGAAAGTTATTTGTGATTTGTAAATTGAGAATTAGTTATAAAGTACATTGAATTTAATAAATCACATTTATATGGTTCTTTAATGTGTAGAAAATACTTTCCTCATCACAGTGCTATAAGATAAATCATATGAGTCTTATTATCCCTATTTGGGCAGCTAGGCCAGACTGGATTCAGAAAGACTCAACTTTCGGGGTTCAAATCTAGCCTCAGATACTTAAAAATTGTATGTCCCTGGATAAATCACTTAACCTGTTTGCTTCCATTTCCTCATCTATAAAATGAGGTGAAAAAAATAGCAAACAACTCCAATATCTTTATCAAGAAAACCCCAAATGGGATCATAAAGAGTTGGACATGAGTGAATACCCCTATTTTCCAAATGAGGAAGGATTAGAGTTTGGGGTTTTTTTTAAATAAAAAGAAAAAAAAATTATAGAAGAGAGACAAAAGTCAAAATGCAAAGTAGCAATAGATTCATTTCTGGTTGATATAATATGGCATTATATTCACCTATTCAGAAGAGACTGAACTAAGGTGGCCTCTAAGATCTTTTGCAAATCTAAATCTACTTTCAAGTAATTCTCCGATCTTAAGAGGAGTAGAAGTTGTCAAGAATAAAGGCATAATAGAGAAAGCAGGTTGGGAAGTAGAGATTTTTGCAGCTTATACCTAGATGACCACATGAAATTTGCTTTTAAATGAGGTAGTCAGGTTGTACCTTCTTTCTGTCCTGCCTCAATAAATAGATCTTTCCTTGAAAAACAACATGGCATAGTCATAAATTCATATTAATCCAGAAGCAGGTGAGTAGTCCAGTAGCTAGCATGCTGAGTCTGGAATCAAGGAAAACTTGAATTCAAATCTATCCTCAGCTGTGCAATCCTGGTTGTCATTTAACTTCTGTACATTTCCATATACATTTAACTCTATTCCCTCAACTGTAAAATGGAAATCATAATAGCCTCTACTTCTGAAAGTCATTGCAAGAATAAAAATGAGATAATTTTCCCTGGCCCTTTTCTTTATCATGAAGTAGTGAAAAGAATAGCACATGCAGAGTAACAAAATCCTGGTTCAAACCCTAACTTTTCCATTTATTACTTGTGTAACTAGTTGTAGGTAACTCACTCCGTTGCTTATCCTCAGTTTTCTCATTTGTAAAATGAGAAGTTGACCATATAGCCAGGCATTAAGGTGTCTTCGAATTCTGTAGGTATGATTTTATTAGCTAGATTGAGCCTTAGTATATACTATCTGTATGAATTTGGTCAAGTTCTGAAAGTTCATTGAATCCCTGTTTCCTCATCTATAAAATGTGGACAATAAAATTTGTACAATTAACCTCATAAGTCAATTCCTCTTATGAAGAAGGAACTTTGCAAACTTTAAAGCACTTCAGGATTAATCATTCTTGTCCAGACATTGAGAAAGAAATATTTCTACTGTGTGCAATGCACTTATCCTAAGGTTTTGATATCCTAAAAATGATTTCAAAATATCAAGAGTTTTAAGCAGAAAAAAAAAAAGGCAAAACAAATTAATGAAAAAGTATTCTCAAGTTCTATGTGCCAGGCACTTATACATAGGATCATTTGTAGGGGACTAGTGGCCAAAGAAGAGTGTTTTGACTAGGAAAGTCACAGGTTTGATGAAAGGAATTATGGAGCAATTGATTGAAACTACATTAATGCCATATTTGTTATATGTCCTAATTTAGATAACATTTTTTTTGATACTTCAATTAAGTAATTTAAGCAACATGCTATAAATTATTCTGTAAGTCAAGTCATTAAAATAAGGGAAGTAAGTTATTCTGCTATAAAATCTCTATTAAAAATCGTGAGGAACAACATAACTGATGCTGAGCAAAATCATATCTTTGAATAGGGAATAAAAAAAAAAACATAGTTGTGCACCCACCAATATGACAGTATTTTTTTTCAAGAAGAATAAAAAAAATTAAACTGAGAATTCATCATCTACCTATACATAACTGAACCAGGAAGATTAATTTCTCTGGTGAATACCTACCTCAAAACAAAAACAAATATTTACCTAGATGCATTTAAAAAGGAATAAGAGACTTCTTCCGTGTGCATATTGCCAATGTTTTACAAAGGGATGAGCCTCCATGATCTTATATTGATGGTCACTATTAAGCTTGTAAATTGAGTTGACATTTGATTGCTCTGATATATTAACACCAATGCATTGCTTGGTATGTTTGCAATTATACACTTAACCACATGTCTAAAAGAAAGAGAAAAATCTAATAATAAGAATTTCTTATTTTTATTTTTTCCTTCTGAATTTGAAAAATATCAGATGTAATGAACATTTCCATATACAAACTAGAACAGATAATAAGGATTATGCTTGAATCTATATTACATAAAACTTGTTTTTTTAGTACTTAATAAATTTAATATTACTTCCTTAATTGTCTTACTTGTTTGTATTTCCATCCTTTGTATGTATACATATCAATGATCTTTTATCTCTTTTGACAATATCATTCCTACCTTTTACTCTGCTATTTCCCTTTATCAATTTTTTTAAGTAAAGAAAAAATAAAAACCTTTACCAAATAATCAGAATCAATCAAAAGAAGTCCACACTTTATTTATGACTAAAAACATGTCTTTTTCTGTATCCTGAGATCATCAATTAGGAATTATAATCAAAAAAGATCTGAAGCAGAATTTTTTAAAAATATATTTCAAATATATTTCTTGTAAACAAGACAGATTGCTTTCTAATCTATTCTGTCTTGTTTTATTTTGTGAATGAATTCAATTCATTAATGTTCACAGTATAATTGTTAATTGTTTATTTTCCTTCATCTTGTTTTCTTATGCTTTTTCTTTCCTTTTTTCCTCTATTCCTTCTTTACAAAGAAGAGAAGGATGAGAGAGAATGAATATACTAAGGAGCAGTGCTCTATATTATATTTAATTTGTTTTTGCTTTGTTGCCACTCCTTTCTTCCTCTCATCCATATACAGGTTCTAACCCATTATATCTATCCTTTAAACCCCTTTTCACAATTCACTCTTTGAAGTTAGAGTTTGTTCTGCTTATAATTAATCCCTTCTGGCACCTACCTTTCCTCTTAGAAACCTTTTTCGATATTCTCTCCTGTTTTGCTATTGAGTTTAATGAGTTTAATGAGTGTGTCCATATTTGTATGTTCTCCTATCTTTTGACCACTTCAGATGAAAATGGGATTGAAGTGACATCCACTTCTCTATGTCTTTCTTCCTTTTTTGTATAATCTTCTATTAATTATATGAGATAATATTTCTCCACACTTTCTTCTCTTCCTTAGTTAGTGTATCCCTTCTTCCTTCTCTTACCTTTCTTCTTTTAAAATAAAAACTTATGATGGACTTACATAACAAAGGCCATAGTGTAAACAAGTTAGAGGAGCAAGAAAAAAATTTCCTTTCAGGTTTATGGGTTATGATGAGGTCCTGGGTACTTAGATGGGTGTCAACAGAGACAGCCTGAATTACTGTAAACAATTTGAGGGCTTAGCTATTCCTACAAACAAGGTGAGAGGAACACTGATAAAATTATAAGTGGATCTTATGATTTTGATTAGACCTTTTGTTAACTGGACTTTATTACAAGCACATCCCAGGTGAGGTCTCAGATTGAGTTCTTAACTGACTCTCTTACATAGAGAAAACCATCCATAATCCCACAGTTACTATATCCAATCAGAAAGTCAAGTTATAATGTCAGTCTCTGAGGATATATTTCCTCTATAAAAGATCTATTCTATTGTAATTTCCTCCCTAACTTCTCTTAGAATTAAGCCTGTCAGTCAGTGGCATAATTTTAACATTGTTATAATTAACTCTTTTCAGGATGCTAAATCCCTTTTAGGGTCAGCTCACAAGTCAGTGCCATAATTCCCTCACTTTCCTTGCCTTAATGGAGTCTTCCTCCTTAATAAAGCCCCTTATTAATTGCTATAAGCCCTTTCCTTGCTAAAACCCTTATGGATTTAACCTCCTCTTAGCAGCATAATAAAATTTTTGTCTCTTTATTTGGAGGAAGTCTAAACCTACAAATTATTTTGAGGCAATCCACAATACCAGCCTAATCCGAATATGCTTTTTCAGGTAACACTCTATACTCCATCATTTTGTTGGGTAACAATTATTTTGGTGCCCCTGAACAGGTCGAATCTGACTGCACCTCATAACTTCATCAGTTAGGGTAAGAATTTTTGATCAAACAAGCAATAGAAAGGATCACTAAAGATAATATGTGCAATCTTCATGATATAAAAATAGCTAGCATTTTTTAGATTTGCAAATTGCAAATATCATCTCTTTTAATCTGTAGATGCTATTATTATTCCCAGTTTGCAGATAAGAAAAATGAGACTGAGAGATTAAGTAATTTGCCTAGGGACACATAGCTAATGAATTAGTCTTGGATGACTTAAACCCAGGTCCTCCTGACTCCAAGTCCAAAATTCTATAAACTTTCAACATTTAGTTGCCTTACAAAGTATTTTTAAATTTTTGCTCAAACACAACCAATGCAGCTAATATTAGAAGAAAAATAGTTAATAAAGGAAAACACCTTTAGAGAAAATTTTTCTGATAAAAATTTCATTTTCAAAATAGATAAAGGATTGATCCAAATTTATAAGAATAATAGTTTTTATCCAGTTGCTAAATGGACAAAGGAAATGAACAGTTTTCATTTTAAGAAATCCAAGCAAGCCAGCTAAATTGCTCAATGGTTAGAACACCAGACTAGAGTCAAGAGGACCTTAGTTCAAATCCAATCTCAGACACTTAACATTTCCTAACTGTGTGACCTTGGGCAAATTTCTTAATTTCAATTGCCTCACCAAAAAATAAAGAAAGAAATCTAATATATATACATACACACACACACACAAGCTATGGAGGTGGAGGTGGAGAATGCTCTGAATCTGTAATAATTAGAGCGATGCAAATTAAAGCAACTCTGAGATTCCATCTCAAACCTATAAGACTATCAATGATAATAAAAAAAATAAAAATAGCAAATGTTGGAGGGACTATGGAAAAAAACAGGCAAATTAATGTAATGATGGTAGAGTTATAAATTGGTTCAATCATTGTACAAGAAATACCCCAAGGTCACCAAATTATACTTACCTTTTTTTTCTAGGAAAAAAAAGCAAAGGACCCATAATCATACATACATACATACATACACATATGTAAAACACAATTACTTTTATAGTGGAAAAGAATGGGAAACCAAGAGGGTGCCATTCACCTGGGGAATGAGCAAATTATGTTATATTTATGTATTATGTTGTAAGAAATTACAGAAGAGAAAGGTTTGGAGAAACCTAGGAAGTCCTGTATAGATGCAGTATTAAAGGAGCAAACTCAGAAGAACCATTTACATAATTAACAATAACATTGTAAAGGAGAGTAAATTTGATATACTTAAGAACTATAATTAATTCCATCTTCTATAATAACTCCACAGATCCATTCTATATGGAGATGTAATTGATTAAAAATACAAAGTGAGACATATATTTTTTGACGATGGCCAATGAGGGAATTTGTTCTGTTTGATTATTGATATTTATTACAAGAGTTTTGTTTCTCCATTCCCACCCAAGAAAATAAATGCTTGTTAATTGGAAGAGAGGGAAATGAATTTTTAAAAATAGTTCTAGACCTCATTCTCAGTATTTAGTTTTCTATGAAGCATTTTTTTTATTGTTATCAAATATAAGACCACACCTATATTTGCTCAGCTAAGGCTATTTGAAAGAAGTTCCTATTTGTTCAAGATTCAACAAACAGAGAACTGTCTATGTTGAGAAAGTGCAAAAGACCCAGGTAAAGAAGCTAAAAATCTAATAACTATCCTTAACCACTTCCTTGCTAACTATATCTTTTGTCTTTTTCCATAAGCATAAATACTACCCAACGGGCTGAAAAATCCATTTTGTAGTTATAAAGAGGTGAAGAGGATGCGTTTCAATATTTTTTGCATAAGTATCCAAAACCTCTAGCCATATCACTGAACATTATAATTAACTGTTAGGAAGGTGATAAGTTTTAGCAAAGAAATTTAACAAGAAACTTCTTTTTTTATTCTATTAATTTTTTTAAAATTTAAATACAAATAGAACAAAAAAATTATCATGTGCACAGCAGAACATAAGAAGATTCAAAATGTGTAACAATAAACTGTCCATCTTTTCTTTGCTTCCTTGTTAGACTTTATTTAGTTCTTTGCTGTACATTTTTTACTTTATTCTTTTTTCCCCCTTTCTTCCCCCACCTTCCCCTAGCAAGCTAATTTTAAGCACTGATACATATATACATGTGTACACCTACATATATATAAATACCTATAATCATACAGATATATATACATATATATATATATATATATATATATATATATATATATATATATATATATATATATACATCTGTTTGTCCTCTGTTTCTCTAAAGTTGGATAACATTATCCTTCTTAGGACTGAGTCTTTCCATATTTTTCTAAATTCATCTATTTCCTATGTTATAGCAATATTCCAACCTTATACTATCTAGTCACTGTGAATAGTCTAAAACAATATAAATATGGCTGACATAATGTAGTGAATAATTCTAATGACTTTCTCATCAAATTCAGGTTTCTCAGTCACATAATCTAACACCTTTCCAATCTAGGCTCACTTTATCTATCTAACTTGATTTTCCATTACTCCTTATACAAATCCACCTATTTCACCAAGGAAGACTTATGTCATCTATTCACTGCCCTTTTCTCTTCACCTGAAATGCCAGCCATTTTTCAAATTCTGTTTATGTCCTTCCTCTTCCATAATTCACTAGAATATATTTCATTTTGGTCTTCAGTATATATGATAATCTTCTTTTGGGTTTTTCATATAAGTCTGTCTCTATGATCTTTTTTCTTACATTTTAAAAACTATATTTAAATAAAATGTTATCTTTAAAGATTAGATTTTTAATTAAAAGGAATCATTTTTCTTTGCTCTATTTACTATTCTTTTATCTATTAGTGAAGTGATGGAAGGTTATCTGTGTAAAAGCTTTATCTAATAGACAGATACTTCCTTTTAAAGAAAAACATTACATGAAACATTGTTCTGTGAGTCTCTGACCTTTCATTTTGAATTGCTCCTGATATGTTCAAAATAACACCATTGCTTTTATCTCAAGTGCTTCTGATTCATTTCATCTACATGTTTAAAAATGGCTTTTCTTTCTTTTTTGATTTTTCTTATAAAAGAAAGCTAATTGGGTAAGGGAAATGGAAGGGATATATATTCAGAAATAAAGGTTATATAAACAAAAGAGATAAATTTAAGTAAAAAAAATAATAGTTCTTTATATGACATTCGATATATGAATTGGTTTGTTGATTTAATTGAATATTCATTTACTGCTAGTGGTATAGAATATGGAAAAGACATGCCTCTTAAGAGTTAGAATTACATAGGGCTCTAAGAACATTTGATCTAATGGGTCTTAACCCAGGGATCCGTGAACTTTTTGATAACTATATTTTAGCATAATCAATTTCCTTTTTAATTCTATACATTTTATTTTATGCATTCAAAAAGCATTTTGGAAAAAAAAAACTACAGGTTTTACCATACTGCCAAAGGAATCCATATTTTAAATAAAATAGAAAAGAAAAGCTACTAATTTAATCCAACTCTTCATTTTACAGATAAGGAAACAGAAATTCAAACATGTGAGGTGATTTGCTTGAATTTCCAGAAGCAACCAGTAGCAGAGTAGGTATTTAAACTGAGTGCAATTCCAGTTCCCTTGCCACTATATCCAAAGCCCTATTCTTGAAATGTTATAGACAGCACTAAAAGTTGCTCTCTCTCTTTTTATATTTTTTTAATCAAGTTATACAATAGAAGCTAAAGTAAGAATGGGACTTAAAGACAGTCCAATTTTAGTGATAAATGATCATGTGTCATTGCTCTGAGAAATTCATCTTAAGAAAGTAAAGCTTTCAGGTGAGTCATAAAGGAGAAAAGGACAATTGCTTAGCTGAGCAGATGATTGTACCTCTTGAAAAGATTGCAAGAAGGAAAACTAGTGTAACAATGGAAGGGAATAAAGAGATCCTATTCTCAAACTTTCTAAATTTTATAATATATTGGACTTTACTTAGATCTCCTCCATCTCAATGATGAACACCTCTGGCAAGCATTCATGTCCTTATTTTGTTCTTTTCCTGATATTAATCAGAGTCCTTAAACAAGATTACTTTTGTTTTTGCCATATCTCAAGTAACTTTAAAGGATTTTGATGTAAGAATAGAAAACATCTTGGTGGAAAAGAATTCTATAGAATGAATGCTTTTTTGTATTCAAGCAACAAAAAAATACAGTGGGATTTTATAT
This sequence comes from Antechinus flavipes, assembly GCF_016432865.1. Taxonomy (NCBI): domain Eukaryota; kingdom Metazoa; phylum Chordata; class Mammalia; order Dasyuromorphia; family Dasyuridae; genus Antechinus; species Antechinus flavipes. The sequence continues at coordinate 252,466,959 of NC_067401.1, forward strand.
TATTTTCATTTTTCAATGAAATAGAGTTCAAACTGAGAAGGGATTTTTAATGGATGGTAAGTTCCAGCAGATGCTCTTCTTTGAGGTTATAGCTGTTCTATTAAGTCCTAGGACAGTCCTAGAACAGCCTCCTAGAAAGACCCAGAACCAATCAAAGGTTGGAATGAGCTTGGGGGGGGGGGGAGCTATATAGAAATTACTTTGAGTCTGAACTCACTCTTCACTTTCTTTATCTATAAAATAAAGATAGATAAGTATTTGAATTATATCATTAGCTTAGATATTTGGAAAGTACATTGTAGTCTTTTAAATTATATACACATGCATTATTATATAGGTACAGAATAAATAAGAAAACATTAGTTTAATGGAACATACTAAAATTTTAGTATTTTATATAAAAAGGTCTCAGTACTCAAGTTTAAGATAAGGCAAAAAGGTCTCAGTACTCAAGTTTAAGATAAAACAAAAGAGAAGCAGCATGGTGTCACTGACAGAAGACTGTTCTTGAAGTCAAGAAGAGGTGGTTCAAGTCTTTTCTCTGACATGCACTGACCATGTGAATAAGGACAAGTCCTCTTAGGGAAATTCTTACACTAGAAGTTAGGGAGATTGTTGGCTTAATAACAAAAGCAAACAATCATTTAAACTTTTTTAAGTCCTTATGTCTAAGACTCTGTTATGGCCTGAATTTCAGAGGAAGAAATTTTTATATTTGGATGTTTCCATGGTCAAGAAAAATATTTAAATGCCAACTTTTAACCAATCTTCCATTACAATGTAAGCTTCTTGTGAATAGGGATCATTTTAATAATTGCATTTGTATGTCCATTGTCTAGTACAGAGGCTGGAGCATAGTAGATGCTTGATAAATGCTTATTGATTAAATAATCAAAAATATTCCTGAAGTAAATCAGTGAGATTTACAAATTTTTACCAAAAACTGTTATTTTCCTATACAAGCAACATGAACTAAGTAATAACTAAATACCATTTCTTCTTTCTCTTTGCCAGAAGTCGCACAACATAAAAATGAACATGAGGAGACTTGGATGTGCTATCTTAGGCCAGCTGGTATTTATCATTGCAACTTCTGACAAGTCATTACACTTTGGGATGCAGTTTCCTCATCTACCAACTAAGGACATAAGGTCACTTCTCCCTCTGAAATTCTTTTTAGTTTATTCAAACAAGATACCACACAACTGGGCTAAGGAAGAGTCTTATTCAATAGAATATCATTCTGGGATTCAGTTAGATGTACTAGCGGATAGAGTGCTAGACATGGAGGTAAAAAAGCAGCTTCAAATCCTACCTCAGACTGTTATTATCTATAAGATCCTGGACCAGTTATTTAATCTCTCAGCTTCAATTTCTTTACCTATAAAATATAGATAATAATAACATCTACATTTACAGAATTATTCTAACAATCAAATAAAACACTATTTGTTAAATGCTTTGTGAACTTTAAAGTATTGCATAAATGTTATCCTTTACTACTACATTTATTTTCCAAGATAAAATTTCTAAATGTTATAAGCTATTCTTTCTAAGATTTGTCACTCTGATACCCATTTTATATTTTTATAGATGGCTTCATTGTTTTTTCCACCTAATTTCTTTTTTTCTTTTTTTCTTTTTCTTTTTTTTTTTTTTTTGGTCAGTAAAGAGAAAAGTTTTTGCTTTTGTTTGTTGTTGTTGTTATTGTTTTAACTAAAGCATTTATTTACAAAGCATATACATGGGTAATTTTTCCAACATTGACCCTTGCATAACCTTTTGTTGCAAATTTTCCCCTTCTTTTTCTCATCCCCTCCCCTATCTGGCAGGTAGTCCAATACATGTTAAATATGTTGAAATACATGTTAAATCCAATATGTGTATACATATTTATACAGTTATCTTGCTGAGCAAGAAAAATCAGATCAAGAAGGAAACAGAAAAACAGAAAAAAAAATGCAAGCAAATAACAATAGAGAGAGTGAGAATGCTATGTTGTGGTCCACACTCATTTCCCATAGTTCTCTCTCTGGTTGTAGCTGATTCTCTTCATCACTGAACAAATGGAACTAGTTTGAAACATCTCATTGTTGAAGAGAGCCACGTCCATCAGAATTGATTATCATATAGTCTTGTTGCTGTGTACAATGATCTCCTGGTTCTGCATCAGTTCATATAAGTCTCTCCAGGCCTCTCTGAAATCATCTTACTGGTCATTTCTTACAGAACAATAATATTCCATAGCATTCATATACCACAAGTTTTTAAGCCATTCTCCAATTGATGGGCATTCACTTAGTTTTCAGTTTCTGGCTACTACAAAAAGGGATGCCACCAACATTTTTGCACATGTGGGTTCCTTTACCTCCTTTAAGATCTCTTTGGGATAAAAAGCCAGTAGAAACACTGCTGGATCAAAGGGTATGCACACTTTGATAACTTTTTGACCATAGTTCCAAATTGCTCTCCAGAATGATTGGATCTGTTCACAATTCCATCAATAATGTGTCAGTGTTCCAGTTTTCCCACATCCCCTCCAACATTTGTCATTATCATTTCCTGTCATCTTAGCCAATCTGACAGATGTGTAATGATATCTCAGAGTTGTCTTAATTTGCATTTTTCTGATCGATAGTGATTTGGAGCACTTTTTCATGTGGCTACAAATAATTTCAATTTCTTCATCTGAAAATTGTCTGTTTATATCCTCTGAGTATTTATCAGTTGGAGAATGGCTTGAACTATTATAAATCTGAGCCAATTCTCTATATATTTTAAAAATGAGACCTTTATCAAATCTTTTGGATATAAAAATGTTTTCCCAGGTTATTGCTTCCCTTCTAATCTTGTCTGCATTAGTTTTGTTTGTACAAAAACTTTTTAACTTAATGTAATCAAAATTATCTATTTTATGATCATTAATGATCTCTAGTTCTTTTTTGGTCACAAATTCTTTCCTCCTCCACAAGTCTGAGAGGTAAACTATCTTATATTCTTCTAATTTGTTTATAGTACAATTCTTTATATCTAGGTCATGAACCCATTTTGACCTTATCTTGATATACGGTGTTAGGTATGGGTCTATGCCTACTATCTGCCATACTAATTTCCAATTTTCCCAACAATTTTTGTCAAATAGTGAATTCCTATCCCAAAAGTCCACCTAATTTCTTAATTTAGTTCAAATTACCATTTATTAACTATTATATATTAACTACCCACTATTTGTCAGATGTTGTAATGGATCCTGAGGATAAGAAGAGAAACATAAAATTATGTTTTATATGTAGCTTCAAGGTACTTTTCTTTTCCTAAGGATATAATATGTATACAGAAAAGTAAACAAATTCAAAGTAAATGAGTAGGGAAAACCTACTAACTACTTGGAGACTCAGGAAAGGTTTCTAGGAGAAAGTATCACTTGAGCTGAACCTTGTTGAAAGAAACTAAGACATCTAAAATACAGAGTTGAGAAAGGCAAGCAGTCTAGGCACAGTTGACAATCTGTAGTTGGGAAAGCACCAAACTAAGAGATTTCTTTAGCATAAACTTCTCTATCATTCCATCAGAATGGCAAAGGGTTGTCATATGAGCTCTAAAGCTGAGCTTAATATAAAGGACAACGTCTCATTTGATAGGAATGTTATCACCAACAGCCAAGTCACTAGACAAATAGATTAGACTCCTCTTGGGACATTTAAATGACACAAAACATTCCCATCTTCTTCCTGTGTTTATTCTGACAAGCAGAAGACTTCATTTTCAGGAACCAATAAAAATCACTCAAGAGGAAAAAAAATGGGTGCCACATGAAGACTTCAGTTTCCAAAGATGGGTAATTTCTAATCAGATTCTCACTAATGTCTTTTTTGAAGTGGCCAATAAATATTAACTTCAAAAGTCAGCTTTGACATGATGGAGAAAAGCAAATCTTAGAGTCAAAAAGAGATCAGTTGATCCTTGGGATCACTGAGATTCCTATTGCTCTGGAAAGCTCTCTAAGACATAAATTACATTTCATTGATTCTCTCACCAGGAACTTCACATACTAGTGAAATTAAAAGTTCATTTCCTATAGATATAGATGAGATAAATATTTCCTCAATTTAAAATGTTCTCTTGGAGAGAAGCAACATGACTAGAAAAATTTCTTATTCAATGGTTCTTCTGTAAATCTTTGGCTCTAGTCCTCTCCTATTGAACCTTTAAATCATTTACTTCATTTTCCCTTTCCAAAGTCAACAACTGATAAGTGGATACCATACTACTAATCCATAGGATTGTCAAGAGAATCAACCAATATCAAGGATAACTCTTATAAAAATATAAATAGTAATGCATGCAGAGGGGCTTAGAAGAAAAAGTGATAACTATGCATACTAAATTAGCCAGGGTTTTTTCTTTGGCCAGATGACTTGTTAAGCAGCATTTATTAAGCATTTACTACTATTAATAATAATTATACTTAACATTTTTATAGCACTTGCTATGTTCCAAACACTGTACAAAGTACTTTACAATTATTCTCTAATTTTACTCAAATTATCTCATATTATCATATTTACGTATATTACCTCACAAAACCCTAGAAGGTAGGTGCTATTATTATGCCCGATTTACAGATGAGGAAACTGAGGCAAACATAAGCTAAATGACTTACCCAGAGTCACATAATAAGAGTTTCAAGGCTGATTTTAATTCCGATCTTCCAGACTCTAAGCTGAAACCTCTATCTCTCAAGGAGCTCACATTATGATAAGAAGACTTTGCTGCTTTTTTGCCTCCAAGTAAAGTTCAAGTTGGACATGTAGCTGTTTTTAGTTTTTTTCCAGATGCTCTCTTTTCTTCTTGATCCAAAAGAATGTAAGATCCTTCAAAAATAGTATCTAGAGCAGCAATGTTGCAGATCTCAAGACTTTTTCAAGAGTCCATGAAGTAAAAACTATTTTAATATAATGATGATGTATGATATTGCATAATTATGTAACATTATATAATTTTAGGATATTATTTGCATATAAAAATATTCTTCCAACTACATATCTGTATGAGGCCAGATTTTGTTCATACACTTCAATGAAAACAACATATTACAATCAATTGAATATAGA